>NC_090451.1:63135998-63329172 GCF_031143425.1 Pleurodeles waltl | reverse complement strand
TAGACCTTGCAACTCCAGGCCACAGTTAGTGGGGCTTCTAAGCACCACAAACCGCACTAGTGTAGAAGTACTGAACAGCAAAGTCCCACATTCCAACTAAAGAACAAGCTCAGTAAATGGTGTTGAGTGATGGCAGGGAGTACACTTTGGCCTAAAAAGGGAAAGTTCAGCAGTGTCCCAACCATACCAAGTGTTCTTGAACTAAACATGCAACACTTCTATCGTGGCCCAACTGCTCATGTCGACAGAGCCAGCTGGTAACGTCCTTGCAGTATATCTGGGACAGAGGTCGGCTGGACATTCATTTGGACGAGCGCCTGCATTCTTCAAGGTCAGACTGCAAGTTCAGGGAGAGGAACCAGTTACAAACAGCTTCAGTCGTGCTGCCAAGAAACTAGAACAGGGGGGGCAGAGGCATAAGGACAGCAGTGGGCTGGTGCAAACAGTAAAGAATTCACAATTTCAGGGGGAAGCCAAGGACTGGAGCAGAAGCCGTGTGTCACATGCATTGACTGGCCAGGCCCACTCGTGAGCCGGAACAAGACTAGTTTCTAGCACCCAAGAAACTCTCCCCACAGAATCTTACTCTGCGGCTCCAGTTTGTTGAGGATTGGCTGCGCACTGGTGTAGGCCACCGCTGAGATAGTCTTGGCACCCTGCTCGGCCATCTCGCAGACTGTTTTCAGGTAGGGTGGTTCTCCTTCGTGGTGGAGTAGGCGCTGGACACCATGTCGTAGGCAGAGTTTACCAGAGGAAGGTTCGCCATCCTGCTCACCACACTCTGAAAAAGAGTAAGATTACCATTAGGTGGAAGCCTGGCAGACGGTCATTTCCAGAAACCTCAGCTGTAAATCTAGAGCCGAGAGTTGTTCAGTTACAGTCAGTCCAGCATTACACAGGCGAGTGTGGAAGCACCAGGGGAAGAAATAACTACTCCAGACACAAGTCTTGAGTAGGTTCACCCCACCATTCCTCCCCCGATCCGGTCCCCAGTTGGCATGAGTGATGCACAGAAGAAAAATTAACTCCAATAAGATATTGGAACACGAGTGCGGGACCGAGAAGAGGTGGTCTTAAGACATGCTATCACGTGCTGATTGACACATACAAGCCAAGGGCGCCTCAGTGGCAGCACGTGCGTCCTCAATTTAAACTCCGATTTCGTGAACAATTACGGCTTTCTTCAAGATGCCATTCAGCTGATCTGACTACTCTTCCTGTAGCAGAAGCAACAGCACATAGGGGGGGGGGGGGGGGGGGGGGGGGAGACAAGAACTAGGAGGTTTGATGACAATGAGCTCTAGGGGCACACAATCAAAGATTTGTGCACAAAAAAACAAATTAGAAGGGGAAATGAAAAAAAAGTTATCGTTTGCATAATTCCAGAAAGATCTTCCACACCCTCAGTCCAAGGGATGCCTTACCTGTGGCTCCTCTGGCGTCGCCCCCTGCTCTGGGGAGGCAGGGCTCCCACTTTCATTGGTAGACATGGTGAAGGAAGGCGCTAGCAGACACGAGGAATCAGTTATCTATACCGATGTCTGTGATGGGAAAACAAAAGATTAAAGTGCAGTGCCACGACAATAATCAGACAAACGCTTTCACCTACTTCACTGTGCAGCCCTATTGGGTACCCACATCGTGTCAAGATCACAAGTGAAGACAACTTTTGCCCTCGTCAGGTTATCACAGAGTCCAGCTGGGACACTGCCAGATTTTGACATCTGGGACGGACACTGCCCAGATTGCAACACTGCCCGTCTGAAAATTTGGTATCCCCGCCGAGGAGGCAAAAGATATTTGTACCCGGCACCCACAGAAGGGACTGAGTTCTAAATCGTAGTTGAGCGCACAGTACGTTACAATTAACACTAAAGAGACTAGAGGCCTACTCTACAAGCAGACCAATTAAAACTCACTCATTAACTTACTGAGTGAGGAGAATCTTATCAGGCACAACACAATGAAACGAGATTATCTGTTTTCCGATAAGTGACTGACAGCGTCCCAAGAAGTACCAAGGTCCAGGGCGGAACCCAGCATGCATGGAGAACCTGGCTTATTCAGGTGGATGTCAGAACAGTGCAGGGATCCGTTCTCAAGCGCTAGATGAAACTGCTTCCCTTTCTAAGCAGAGAAGCGTTCATTTGAATTAGAGGACCCATACCAAGAACAGAACGAGTGAGGCTAGTGGAGACCAGTGCTTTAAAATGGCCGGTACTGAGTACCCCCCACTTTTTTTTTTTTTTTTTACACCGAGTGCGAGTGTAGCTGCACTTCCGAAGAAAAACGTAATACTTTTCATTGGCGAGTACCGGCACTTCTGAGAAACAAGCAGGTACTTTGGTACAGAGTACCTTCACTTCTATTCTCCCCCCCCCCCCCCCCCCCCCCCCCCATTTCAAGCACTGGTTAAGACCAAGGCCCTGCTAAGAATTAGCAAAGCAACAACATGGCTAGACATATCAACGCGAGCTGCTCCAACACTTGGCTGTGGTGTTTTAAGATATCCCGTTAGCCCAAATTAGATACACGAAACTGAGTGAAGCGATACCTTCACTATGCCGGGAAGTTACTCCAGAGCCAACTGATGGAGTGTGGCACCTCGGCCCACACATCCTATAGCTGTGACATCACAACTACGCAAGAGGATGCCTAGTAGTGACCCAGGTACAGACACTAGAGGAATGGGACTCGATGGAGTCCCACATTGCTTCCAATGTATTTTTGGGTGATGCCAAGAAAACTCTGCAGAGTGTATGCGCTGAGACAGTGAGTGTGGAAAGCTCACTGCAAAGTAAACGGAAGACGTCATACCAGCTCGAGGAAAAACATTGGGGAGGGGGAGAGACACCAGGCAAACAGAGGGAAGAACCCAGAGGAGGATATGGGAGAGATACAGGATACCAACTATATTAGGTTTGTATACATCTTTCAGATATTCTATATGGTTTGCCTCCGAAGACGGTGGAGCACACCGGGATAGTTAGAAGTTATGAACAGGAGTGGAGAGAGGACAATAAGGAATGTCATTAACCCCAGGTAGAACAGCTGGGGGGGGGGGGGGGGCTAGAAGGATCAACGAAGACCTCTGCAAACAGCACAGGAACCTCGTGAAAACAAATGCAGTAATATGGACTTTACGCTGTAGGGCAAATTGAGAGAAGAGGCAGCACTAGTAATCATCAGGTGGTGTTGAAGGGAGAAGAGGAAATAGACAACAGTTTAGGAAGGCAAATGCCACACCACCCCAAAAAAAATATATATTATATACACACACAATATCTACAATGCAGCCAGGAACCCTCGTATGGCTGTAAGACCAGGTAAGGGACAACAAAGTGAAGCCATAGGAGTACATGGTTATCAAGTAGAACCCCAGCAATGACCAAACACGAACGGGAACCGATATGTAACCCGTCCCACTTCCCCCACCAACAAGTATAAAACAGCACGTGATGAGAGCCTGCAAGACGAGTCCAGATAAAGCAGACACGAATGAGAGACCACGAAGCCTAAATGAGTATTTCAAAGGAAACAGCACGTACCGTAGCGCTTACCTCTCCCAGATGAAGTCAGCTCGTGCCTCTCCAGACCTACTCACGCTCCTTTTAAATGCTTGCTGTGACGTCACTGGTGGGCGTGTCCTCCAGTCACACATCCCGGACCTCCGGTCGCCGCTGACTCACAGCGGGTCACCTGACAGCTCGCAGCGCAGCGGCAGACATGTTGGGTGTGGGCAAAACATGGCCGACATCTCTGGCCACGGTAAAATGTCATTTGCTCCTTCTTCTTCCTCTATTACGCATTTGGAATACGCGTTCTAGTGTGTAAATTAGCACACGAGTTTACGTCAAGCCGTGGGCGCCGCACTCTTTGTAAAAAGGGGTACGCTTGCCCAACTTGTCGCCATCTTGGAACGGGATTTTCACAGACTGAATATCCAGCGTCGCAGAGGTATGTCTGTGGCTGGGATCCGGGTGCTCCTGCCCCGAACTGTTACCAATTCCTCATATAATGTATGGCCTGGGAGAGGCTCGTCAACCTCTTGTACAGCTGTAGCCTACCTACCTATCGACGATAGTCATTGTTATTTTATATTCTCACCCTCCCACCCCACTAAAACAAGTGGTATTACATCTAAACTAAACATATCCATACATGTAGTGCTTTAAATGCGCAGGTACTTTCCAGTACTGAGTACCTGCACTTCTTTGATTTGAAAGGGAGAGTACCTGCACGTTTCAACACTGTTGCAATACATTTAATGGGCGCGTACCAACAATTCTCAGGAGCAAACAAGTACTATAAACACTGAGTACCTGCACTTCTATATTTCCATTTAAAGCACTGCATACATGCTAACATTTTACAACAGGAAAATTGGGAGATTTTTGAAAACAAAATAATGAAAATGCATTTTCCCATTGATTTATATTGTAAGAGAGACGATTTTAGGTGGGAGACAGTTAAAATAAAGTAATTTTTGCTTCTAAAATCATGAGTCAGGTTTGTTGGCATGTATGCATACACAGAGTTTCACATACACCCCAGGATCGGGCTAGGAAGTGAACGTTTGTTTGAATAAAGTGTACATGTCTCTTGTTTATCTTTGAGTTGACTAAAGCAAGAGAGCCACTGACTGACCCCAGGTGCTTGAAGGTAGTGGCCTGATGCACCCTGCATGCAGCATAAACTGTGCATGTGGTAGCATCGGATGAGGATGTGGGTTTTGAGTGACAGTGATGAGCTGGTGCATGTTGTTTGGCTGGTTGTCAGTTAAAAAACAAGTGTAAGTGGGGTTTGAACTTGGGTCACTGGATACAAACTACTTGTGGGCTACCAAGGCTCTTAGCACAGCCATTGTGTTATACATCATGCCAGCGTTTGGAAACAGTGAAGAGGGAGGTTTAGATGGAGTAAAAGGGGACTTCACTTTTCCCAATTACTTCATTTATGGTGACTTGATTGATTCCATGGATTGCTTTGTCTTCAAAATATGACTTCCAGCTTTGACTCCGCAGAAATATTGTTAAGTAGGCGGTGTCCAATATTTATTTTCAACTGATGTTCCCTGAAGTCACATCCTTTGTTCCTTTTACTTAAATGAGACAGCTCTGTACCCCATAGGCTGTCCTGTCCTCTTCTCTTAGAATTGACAAACATGATACTGCATGTCAATGAAACATAGACATCCATTATTTTTATGATTCACGTCATTCACTAACCTAAATGTTATACATTACGCTATTTTGACTTCTAAATGATGAGTGAGACTTCTTCCTAAATTTGGCATTGCATGTTATGACTTCCCCTTCCAAAAGATTAACTGAAGCTCTGTGGGCAGGAATTGCTGTCACTTCATCGCTTGGCAGCCCTTGTGCCCCTTTGGAACGATAAGTGGAAGTACAGTTTTTAAGTGCAAGAGGTTACGTTTGTACAGTGTAGGAAGTTGGCTCTGTATATACTATCTAAAAGTGAGAGATAGTGTGCACAGAGTCCAAGGGTTCCCCTTAGAGGTAAGATAGTGGCAAAATTAGATAATTGGAATGCTCTATTTTGTGGTAGTGTGGTCGAGCAGTAGGCTTATCAGAGGGTAGTGTTAAGCATTTGTTGTACACACACAGGCAATAAATGAGGAACACACACTCAGACAATTCCAGGCCAATAGGTTTTTATATTGAAAAATATATTTTCTTAGTTTATTTTAAGAACCACAGGTTCAAGATTTACAGTAAACACTTTAAATGTAAGGTACTTCACCTAGATACGTTAGGAACTTTGAATGAAAACAATATCATGTACAGTCTTTGTAAAAATGGCAATAAGCTATTTTCAAAGTGGACACTGCAAAAATCAACAGTTCCTGGGGAGGTAAGTAAAGGTTAGTTTAGGAGGTAAGTAAAACACTTACAAGTCTCAGTTCTGGGGCATAGGCAGCCCACCGTTGGGGTTTCAAGGCAACCCCAAAGTTACCACACCAGCAGCTCAGGGCCGGTCAGGTGCAGAGGTCAAAGAGGTGCCCAAAACACATTGGCACCTATGGAGAACAGAGGTGCTCCGGTTCCAGTCAGCCAGCAGGTAAGTACCTGCGTCCTCCCTCGGGGGGCAGACCAGGGGGGTTTTGTAGAGCACTGGGAGGGACACAAGTAGGCACACAAAACACACCCTCAGCGGCACAGGGGCGGCCGGGTGCAGTGTGCAAAGCAGGCGTCCGGTTTTCTATAGGTTTCAATGGAGGGACCCGGGGGTCACTAGCGGTGCAGGCAGGCACAGGGGGGCTTCTCGGGACTGCTACCACCTGGGCAAGGCAGAGGGTCGCCTGGGGGTCACTCCTGCGTCTAAGTTCGGTTCCTTCAGGTCCTGGGGGCTGCGGGTGCAGTGTTGGCTCCAGGCGTCAGGTCCCTTGTTACAGGCAGTCGCGGTTAGGGGGAGCCTCTGGATTCTCTCTGCAGGCGTCGCTGTAGGGGCTCAGGGGACATCTCTGGTTACTCACGGGCTCGCAGTCGCCGGGGAGTCCTCCCTGAGGTGTTGGTTTTCTGCCGGTCGAGCCAGGGGCGCCGGGTGCAGAGTGTAGAGTCTCGCGCTTCTGGCGGGAAACATGAAATCTTTGGAAGTTGCTTCTTTGTTGCAAAGAAGTAGCTGGTTTTGAACAGGGCCGCTGTTCACAGGAGTTTCTTGGTCCTTTAGTCTAGGGCAATCCTCTGAGGCTTCAGAGGTTGCTGGTCCCTGTCGGATGCGTCGCTGGAGCAGATTTTTGAAGTTGGAGACAGGCCGGTAGGGCTGGGGCCAAAGCAGTTGTCGTCTTCCTCCTTCTCTGCAGGCTTGTAGGTCAGCAGTCCTTCTTCTTTCTTCAGGGTGCAAGAATTTGATTTCCTGGGATCTGGGGAGCCCCTAAATACTGAATTTAGGGGTGTGTTTAGGTCTGGGAGCGCAGTAGCCAATGGCTACTGTCCTTGAGGGTGGCTATACCCTCTTTGTGTCTCCTCCCTGTGGGGAGGGGGGCACATCCCTAATCCTATTGGGGGAATCCTCCAAACTCAAGATGGAGCATTTCTCAAGGCAGGGGTCACCTCAGCTCAGGACACCTTAGGGGCTGTCCTGACGGGTGGATGACTCCTCCTTGTTTTTCTCATTATCTCCTCCAGCCTTGCTGCCAAAAGTGGGGGCAGTGGCCGGAGGGGCGGGCATCTCTATTAGCTGGGATGCCCTGGGGCGCTGTAACAAAAGGGGTGAGCCTTTGAGGCTCACCGCCAGGTGTTACAGTTCCTGCAGGGGGAGGTGAGAAGCACCTCCACCCAGTACAGGCTTTGTTCCTGGCCCCAGAGTGACAAAGGCACTCTCCCCATGTGGCCAGCAACATGTCTGGTGTGTGGCAGGCTGGAAGAAACTGGTCAGCCTACACTAGAAGTCAGGTAGGTATTCAGGGGGCCTCTCTAAGATGCCCTCTGGTTGTATGTTACAATAACTTGCACACTGGCATCAGTGTGCATTTATTGTGCTGAGAAGTTTGATACTAAACTTCCCAGTTTTCAGTGTAGCCATTATGGAACTGTGGAGTTTGTGTTTGACAAACTCTCAGACCATATACTCTTATGGCTACCCTGCACTTACAATGTCTAAGGTTTTGCTTAGACACTGTAGGGGCATAGTGCTCATATGCCTTCACCTGTGGTATAGTGCATCCTGCCTTAGGGCTGTAAGGCCTGCTAGAGGGGTGACTTACCTATGCCACAGGCAGTGTGAGGTTGGCATGGCACTCTGAGGGGAGTGCCATGTCGACTTAGTCATTTTCTCCCCACCAGCACACACAAGCTGTGTGGCAGTGTGCATGCGCTGAGTGAGTGGTCCCCAGAGTGGCATAAGACATGCTGCAGCCCTTAGAGACCTTCCCAGGCATCAGTGCCCTTGATACTAGTTACAAGGGACTTACCTGAGTGCCAGGGTTGTGCCAATTGTGGAGACAAAGGTACAGTTTAGGGAAAGAACACTGGTGCTGGGGCCTGGTTAGCAGGCTCCCAGCACACTTTCAAATCATAACTTAGCATCAGCAAAGGCAAAAAGGTAGGGGGTAAGCATGCCAAGGAGGCATTTCCTTACATACAGTATTATCCAGTCTTGCAGAACTAACATTCTTAATCTTGTTAAACTAAGCAGTGTCAAGTACTGATGAAATATAAATTTCCCAATGCATTTATTAGCAGGAGACACAAAGAGTGTGCAGTGTGTTAGGAAACACGGCTATGCTAATGTATTCATTTCTGAAGTTTTGTACGTGGTAGATGGGTGACTTTACCCACAGCATGTCTATCCAGATCGTGAAGGACAGCACCCCATTATTTGGACAACTATCGAATTCCTAACCTGCCACATTTGGTATTGGGCCACAGCTCCCAAACTGTTGGGAGGTTGCGTACATTTTCAGGAAAAAGTGGCACCTATGACATAGAAATGGGAATCTAGAAGCTAGGTGGCTGGATGTTGGGTTGGATATTCCCAGTGTATTGTGTTGTAATGTTTGTATAGTTCTATACACCGTTGATGTGGCCTTGAAGCACTCTCCAGCACTGTTGCATAAGGGGCGGCCCAGCTCTATATCTGTGGTTGGGACAGTATATTTTTATAGTGCGACTTACGTCAAAAGCATAGGGTGTGGTGTGTGAAGGCCTGTGCATGGCGCCGTCATGTGGCAGCAGACTGGGTGCTGCGCTGAGCCATGATGGTGATGCAGAAGAGTGTGAGGATGATCCGTTGCATGGTTGGGAGAGTGTATGTATGTGACCTTTTGTGGGAAGTGATGGGCGTAGTGTATGAAGGGTGGTAGGATGGTCCAGTCATATCTCTGTAGACCTGGTGCTGTGCGGTGGCACGATGGTGATGCAGATGAGTGTGAGAATTAAATGCCTCATGAGTAGATACTCTGTCTGTTATGTATGGTTGGGGAAACAGACTAGGGGCCTGACTACGACCTTGGCGAAGGGGATTACTCCATCCAAAATGTGACGGGTATCCCGCCCGCCTTATTACAAGTTCCATTATATCCTATGAAACTTGTAACACAGCGGACGGGATATCTTTCACATCCCCTCAGCCAAGGTCGTACTCAGCCCCTATTTGTTGATGACCTTTTATCTAGCATTTGTTGTAGCTGAATGGCATGGTCTCCACATAAGTCTGGAGAAACTCCGGGTAGGAAGTATTTTCTTTATTTCACATTACACCATTAGATTATAGCAACAGCCTGATAGATGAAACCTACCTTTACGCCTTCTTTCACACCAATATCATGTCTGTGTTCTGCCCACCGTCCTCACTGGGCTCTGTAGCCCAGTGGCACATGCTGACACCTCTTATGTGCAGATTTAAGTGTGGGTGGCTCCACACTAACCCATCAATGTCTCAGGAACTTGCTCCAGCTCCCTACTGGGCATCATCTCTTTCTGGAATAACTCTTCGCTGCTGCCAGGGTCATGCTACATCTCCACGCTGTTTAATCTCACAACTAGTCATCAGAGGGTTGGAGTTCGGTGCAGGGCCTTCACAAAAGTCTCTAGAGCCCTTTAGCTACGAGGTATGTTACTTGTTTCCTGTTAGGCCCTTGGATCACAGCCCCCTCTTGATAGCTCCTGTTGGGCCTCTATCCTCCCTACAGCAGTAGATAACTGCTCGCCTTCACGCGGGAAACTGGCCCCAGCGCTCAGTGCATCATCACATTTCCTCAGCATCCACACTCAACATGCTACTCAACCCATGCGACACACAGACACATCACTACACCCCCCTCTTTACACACAGGACAAATCATTCATGTCACATCAGTACAGACTTCACACCCCTCCTGAGGAGTCAGGACACATTTCTGTAGGGGTCATGGTGCACCACAGGGGAGAGCTTGGCTGGTAGTGTGTTGTAGCTGTAATGTGGCCCGTGCGCTTGGGTGTCTGTCGTGAGTGACCAGAGCGATGCTCTCATCCCATCTTGTGTTGCAGCTCTTAAACGCGGTGGCGGGAAGAGCAAAAAGTGGGAGGTTGATTGGAGCACTTTCTTTATTTTTCTGCTATGAATTATTGTGCAGATTCCCCTCCAGACCATCAACTCATTTACTGTGCTTGTTGCCATAGTTATCAGCCAATATTGTGTAATACTTTTGAGGGGACAAAGAGAGATAGTTGAGGCCTATGTTGGAAGGTTGGGCATAGTGCCTGAGGTTTCCCCATTAATATATATGGGATCTCAGTGCTGCGCTTGGGCGAGTCAGTGACAGAGAATCGTGTGAGGTGGATCGAGTCATGCGGGTCGCTATGTGCTGTCTACTGTGCTGGTTTCCTCGGTTAGAGAGTTCACTGTTAATTTACTGGTGAGGACTATCTTGGGGGGCAACCTCTGTGGGCATTAGGCCAGACATTTGTGCTTTACAAAACCAAGTACCTGTGTGAGAACCATATCAGTATTACTTCCATCCCCCCCCACAGAGAGATCAGTGAACTCTGCCACGCGCCACCATGTGAGGGAGTCATGATGCAGTGCTCACACTGTGCTGCACCAGTGTGTGAGCATGTCTGATGTGCTCAACAGCGGCAGCTCACCCTTATGGGGCTCGGGGCTCTGTGCTCCCTGTGTGCTCCCCTGAACAGTAACTTGTTATTCACTCTCAGTATAATACTCAGTGCTGACTCTCAGGGACCAAGAAGTAGTAAGTCAGTTTCATGGCTGCCACAGGGTCGTGTAGGCACGTGCACCAGCCATCAGAAGGATTATCTAGGGGCAAGAAAGCCCCGGTCCTTCCTTAAGAGGCCTCCCTTTTGCAAAGTCACTTGTAAAGGTAGCCCCGGTGCTTTATGCTGCAGACCTCTAGTGCCCAGTGCTGCCTGTCAATCAGGCCGTCACCCCGCCCTCTTCCATCTCATCACAGTTGGAGAGGGACCAGGAGCCTTAGTGGCTCGGCCCACTCTGCCAGGAGTTGGGAGACGGTGACATGAAATATTGTGAGGTTGAAAGCTGGAGCCCGCTCCGGTTCTAGCTTTCAGTTTCCCACTTCAGTGACTGGGCTGGGGGAACCGTTCAGAAGCAGAAGTGCCTCTTAAGTAAAAGAAAATAAATATCAAATGTATGCAGGCCAGCTGGTGAGAGAGAGTGTGTGTGATTGCATGTGTATATGTGAGCATGTGTGTGTAAGTCTGTGTGAGGGAGAGTGACTTATTGAGAATGTGTGAGAGTGAGTGACAGGAGGTGTATCCTTGAGTGAGAATGAATGAGTCAGAGTGAGTCTGAATAAGTGAGACCGGTGGAGAATGACAGAGTGATACTGAGAGGGAATGAATGTGAGTATGAGTGACAATGACTGTGAGATAGAGAATAAGTGTGAATGATGAGAATGAAGGAGTGTGAATTAGTGAGTGTGTTATGGTGAGTGAGAATGAATGTGAGTGATAATTAGTGAAGAAGTGAGACTGGGGAATTGTTAGTAAGAATGAGTGTGAATCTGAGTGAGTGAGTCAGACTGAATGTGTGAGGGAGTGTGCAAGCCAAAATACATGTGAATGAGTGACCATGTGTGTGATTGAGCACAAATGAGAGTGAATGTGAGGGTGTGTGAGTGAGAATCTGCATGAGTGAGATTGAGTGATTGGGAGTGCATGCCAGGGAATATGATATAGTGGGAATGAGTGAGTGCAAGCAAGAATTAGTGTGAGAATAAATGAGTGTCAGGGATTGGGAGTGAGTCAGAATGAGCGTGAATGAAAATACAAATGAATGCGAGGAATTGCAAAAGCATAAGAATGAGTGGGAGTGAGTGTGAATGAGTGAGACCGAGTATGAGAGTGAGTGAATATAAGTATGCGCGAGTGAGTGGGCCATACTGGAGATAATTCTTCTCTTACAGAGCTTCTCACTGCAAAAAGCTGGGACTGTCATACTGGAGCCAATTCCAGAAATATTGGACTCCCATGATGAAATGCTGGTGCTGGTATACTATAAGCGATAGATGCCACAAGAGGCGCACAGGGCACAATTTAGTGCTGGCATACTGGAGGTAATTCTTGCCATGTGGGACATCCTTGGCAAAATGATGATGTTGGCATGTTGGAGGTAAATCCTGGCCCTAAGGTCACCCATGGAAAAATGCTGGCTCTGACAAACTAGAGTTAATACTTGGCATATGGGGCACTTGTTGCAAAATGCTGGCATGGGCATGCTCGATGTGGTTCTTCCTAAAAGGGAGACAGAGGGAAGGAAACCACAATAATATGTTGGCTTTGACATACTAAAGGGACATTTTGACACATTGGTCACCCATGCTATAAGGGTATATCAGTGCCAGAATTCTAACACTGCCATATTGTATGTAATTGTTGGCATGAAGGGGCATCCATAGCATCTGGGTAGGCATTGCTGACAAAAGTTGGGTCTGGCACATTGGAGGCAATTATTTACATATGGGATCAGCCATTTCATATTTTGAAAGTGGTGCCAATTGCTTGGGAATGCCTAGCTACTGGCTTGGCACACCTTGATAAGAGCCCTTTTAAAATCTGTCCTTTCAGAAAATGTTTATGAAAATTGTGCATTAAAATGCTCCGTTTGTCCCCATTTTTTTCAAAATTTTCTTTAGAAGAACCTCACTGATCCTATCGATGTGCATGTTTGCTTAGATTTGAGCCAAGTATATCAACTCTTCATTTTCAGATATCACCAGCCGCCAATGGTAGGTAATTCGCCCCTTTCAGGCCTTGTCACACGCGTGCAGCCTTAAAATGTGACCATATGATCTGCTGAAAGATAATCTCTAGCCGCACCTTGTTGCTCAACGTTACCTCTCACAGGGGACTTCCAGCTGATGTAGAGTCCAAGGCCTGAGATAACGTGGATATGATATCACATTTGCTGGCGGCGATAGCTCTGCCAGTCTGGGCAGGGCCATGAAACAGCAATCTGTCGACGAATCCTGCCCCAGGTAAGTGATCACCCTGTCATCAGCTTAAGGGGCGAGCACTATGGGATGCCTCTGTCCTGGGGTCAGAAACCCCACATTCACTGATGCATGCACGTGCATTGAGAGTACACTACAGAACACATGCGTGTAAAGGTGGCGTGTCTTTATATGTACCCATGTTACTCCAGCTGTGTTTACGTGTAGTTCTTCTTTCTCATTATTTTTGTAATTCTCCTTACTTATTATTTTTAGTCGCTGAAAAAAATGAAGGTGAAACTGGTATATTTCCCCGTTTAACTGATAAAGGAACACTTACAATTGAATGCCTGTAGGATTTTTATGCTCCGGTATCAATATAGAGTCATTCTTTATATTCACTGAAGACATTAAGGTTGTAGTACTGACACATATTCCCCAATGTATGCTTCATTAGGAATTAGGTCGCTCTTTAATCGTCCTACACTGCTGAACTACTGGTAGCGTTTAGCAGCAGAGAGACAATCAAAAGAAAATCACATTTCTGTATTTTTTCATAAATAAATGCAATCAGGCAAACAGATTATTTTCAGTCCATATTTATATGTAAAAGTGAGCCAAAACTAAAAACTGTGAGCTCAAAAAACTTTGACGGCAAAAAAACCCTCAAATGAAAACAAGCATTGGCAAAGCCAATAGGTGTCGCCTATTCAAGCTTTGGCTTTCAGTGTTTTTAAACATGGTGCACGGCAGCGTGGCTGCTCTGCAACTTGGCTGAAAGTTTAGCCAAAAGCTTTGTCCGCGTCATAATGCTTTTTTTTTTTGCATTTGTGGTGGGGGGGGGGGATAGCCGAGTGTAGGGCATCTTCTCCCAATGTGTTGCACCCCCCCGCCTTCCGAGTCCTCTGTAAGCTTAGGAAATGTCTCGCAAGCGACAGGGCAGGCAATATCTCATGCGAGACCTGAAAACACTGGAGTACGAGGCACATAGCGGTCGAATTAATGTAAACCTTTGGCATGGGTTTAGTTTAAGTGCCAGGGAAAGGTTAAAGGTTAGACTTAAGGCTAGTATGTATGCCCAGCAGCTGTTACAGAGTGAGAGTGTCAGAAGCTACCCCACAAACCTGGACTCCTGTCCAACAAATGGCTAAGATCCAGAGGTATCCAGTGCTGATCCTCGATGGCCTGATCCATGGCAGGTTTTCAGGATAACCAAAAACTGCACAAATGATTCTCATCTGATTTCATTTTCGGTCAGTCTAGCTAATAACACTGTTATCCTGAAAATCTGGCAAGGATCCTTGCAGTATGGGGACACATAGGGCACCTGTGCTCTGTTGGGGCTGAGCTGATCGTGTGTTTAGAGCTCTCATTTTTCCTACATCCATGCGTCAGTAGCTCCTCCAGGCCAGGTTTTGTTTGCATTCTGAAACTTGTGGTCCTGCTTAACTAAACAATGGGCTAAACATATGTACAGTTCCAAGATTGCAAAGAAGAAAGCCTGGACTGTCCGAGGTACTCATGCATGCACCTGGGAAACTTGAGAGCTCTTTGTTTTTGTCCCTCATGTGTCATCCAGGAGCTACAAGATTTCCCCACCTCGCTGGGTGGTCCCTTCCCCACTTTGTCCACCCAGCTAGTCTCACATGATACCTTAGACCTGTCCACCCACTGGAGGGACTGAATCTGGACAGGGTTGGATAGAATTAGAACCTATATAATGCTGTCTTACACATTGTAGGGCTCAAAGCACTCTCCGGCTGGAAGAATACGTATCTCTCCTGTTTCTTATGTATGGTTGCGCGGGCGTTGATGGTGGCACAGCATATTAAGACATATCTTAGTGTTACATGTGATGCTTGCACGTGTGCACCAATCGTCTTGTAGAAGTTGTGTTGCAACGGAGTGTCATGTCATGGTTGTGGAGGTCCATCAGACGTGCACACACATGCCACAGAGTTCTTGTCAGAGTCATCCAGTTGATACCAAGTTTCAGTAAACAGCCACGTTCATGCCATGTCCAGACTCTGCCCCAGGGATCACTGACTCAACACTGGGAAATAACTGTGAAGCAACACACTGGCGCATTGCAAACCTCCTCAGCAAATTCATCTTTCTCTGGACGGTTGCCAGATTGCCTTTGGCACTTTGAATCTGCTCGAGGGTTCACCCATGACAGCCTTGAGCTAGCTGCCTGACTCTCAGAGTCGTTGCACATCCAAGTTGAATTGAGACGCACCAGTGGTCAGTTTTAGGATTTTAAATCCACATTTTATTTCACAAAACGTAGGTTTACTATACACATTTTCTTTGCGTTATTAAACCTGCTCTCAGCAGTCGGAAGTAGACGCCCAAGGCGAGGATGCACTTGAGAGATTGTAAATACCTACAAATGTTCAGGTTTGTGGCTATTCACAAACTTTTTTAGAACCCAGTCATATGCCCCACAACGTCAGAAATGTACTCTTGTCAAGGGCAGGTGTAAATTCATGCCAAGGCTTGGGATATAGAGGGCTAACTACCATATTTAGCGGGCTGTAGGGGAAGAGTTTCTCAACAAGGACAAATATTTTAACTATGAAAAAAATACAAGTATTTTACAGCGCAGTTGCACAATTACTCTGCATTTATATGAATATTCACTAGGTACATTTTTGATTGTGACAATGACTTTACACATAAGTTGGTATTCACAGAAAAATTTTAGAACTACTCCAGAGTAACTTTGACTGTCCTAGCATCCCAGAAGTACTCATGGAATCCTCTGTGAATTCTTAAAAACTCTAAAAGTAAGAAGTAAACCTTTGGGAGTACATTTCTGACTTTTAGTAGAACTGGGTCCTATGTGCTCCCCAGCAGTGAGAATACAAGATATTCCACTGAGTCCTTTTGTATTTATGCTTGGCACCTCTGGGTTATTGAAGTCAGTTTATTAAATTATGAGACTAATAAAAATCTAGTCTGATAGGACTTTACCAACGGCAATGTTAACATCTCACTCGAGGATCACCAGTTACTTACCAAGCAATACTTTTACAACTAGTTGCAGGTGCATGATTTTCAGAAGATTGGAAATTAATCTGCTGTCATTCACCGCCTATGCAGGCCTCAAGAAATCTACTCGCCCACTCGCTACAAGGAGTCAGATTTTATCAGGGCGAGCTATATTTAGTGCCCGCCGGCCCGTACTGTCAGCTGACAAGGATCAGGTGTTCTGCTCACTCAGAAAGTGAAGTGAATGTACAGATAGTGATGTCTTCAAAGTTTGTTCTTATCTCGTCACATTTGCTTTGTATTCAGAGGTGAAATGTCAGTTTATGATGCATTCTTATACTTTGCTGCTTATTTTGTCCTGGATGTTGGTGTTTCCTGTCCTTCCTCTGACTGCAAAGTTAGAGGATTTTGTGAAATTAACTGACAATCCTGCTGTACATAGAGTGTGAAATGAAAGGCTGCAGGATATCAGTTTTCTTTCCTAACAATTTTTTAATAGCTTCTAAATGAACTGCACAAACGTTTCAAAATATATTGCAGTAGTTATGAAACACATTTTTTTGTAATTTTGTGCGATGAAAAACATATTTTAATAGGATGGAAACAAATCGGACACTACATGGTGACGTGCAAATTATAAATATTTTTGCTGAAACACAATTTCCACAATTTATTGTTAATATGCTATATAGTTGTATTAGTAACATTGCATGTTAGGTGGAAAGTTTGTGGCCATTTCAATAGCAAATGCACTATCTGTAAATTACAGTATGCTACCACATCATGCTTTAGTAGTTTTGTTTTTAATTAAAAGTGAGTTAAAAAAAAAAAAATGAACTGAGAACCATGTCTGCCCCCACCCTGATGACAGTGCTACTGGTGAACTAGCAGGCAAGTCAAGGGTAATGTGTACGCCATAAGTTGGCTAGATTCTTGCTACACATGAGGCAAACGTCTAGTCTTTTAAATCAAACAAAAGAGTGTTTTGAACAGCAGAAATGCTTAATACGCATATTTGAATGTGCACTCATTTGTTACAATGAAGAAAAATGCAGATCTGTAAAATAAAATAAAATATTTGCCTAAGAACGCACGATTTGAGGCCAGTTGATGGGTCAAGACCATTACATTTAGGTCGTGTAGTTTGTTCAAGTCACTAGACCTGCAGGTCGGGTAACATTTTTATTATTCTTCAAGGCGTACTTTACTCAGACTCTCAAATGTCACATTACAATTATAAATGATAGACAATGACTTCTATCCTGGCCTGAGCAATTTCTTTGATTGGAAACTCAAAACAAGACTTAGTGGTACAGAAGCAAGTATTACTCAGACATATACACAAACTATGAGCTATTTGATTTAATTTGCAAATAAAATATACAAAAAGCAAAATATTAATGAGTAGTTGGAGCTTTTCAAAATGTAGCTTTAATTGTAAAAGATGAAGTGATATGCTGGATTTTACTCCAAATGCATGCTCTCTTTTTGTTATCGCATACCAGTGCTTCAACTGAGACGATCAGTCATCCAACCTAAATAATTTTTGTTGAGCATGTGCTTCTCCCAGTTATCAAGCTGTGGATAACAACTTAATTCTTAGCCTCCAGTTTCAAATATTTTACGTTTATGGAGCATTCTTAAAACATGATGTTACAGTTTGAGATATATATTTCATCAGTTTGCTACTATTTGTTACTTTTCTAAACTGTTGCGTACCCCCTATTGCGTATTGCGGTCCCAGGTTAGGACCTGCTGAACCAGACAGAATACCTTGGGTACATCCAATACTGTGTCCAGGTAGGTCACTTAGAAAGCTATTGCTTGACTTCATCAGTACTTTTAGTAATAAATGTGTCACATTAAAGCATCAAACAGGATACTTTAGATATAACTCCTCTAATATATCTTGCAGAGTTCATGGTGGGCCATATACTTGGCGTAGGAAGCTGCCTCTGTATATACTACATCAAAATGAGATATAGTGTGCACAAAGTCCAGGGGTTCCCCAGAGGTTTAACAGAGGCTAAAGTAGAAAACACTAATGCACTGTTTTGTGGTAAGGTGGTCGAAAAGCTAGGCTTATCGGAGGGTAGTGCAAAGCATTTGTTGGACACACACAGGCAATAAAGGAAGCACATACTCAGTGACTAACTCCAGGCCAATGGTTTTATATAGCAAAAATATATTTTGTTACTTTATTTCTAGAACCACAAGATTCAAGTTGCAGGTAAGTACAGTTGCAAGCAAGTATCCAACATATGTATCAATACCACTTTGTATCAAATTGGCAAGTTATACGGTTTTCAAATAAATGGCAATAATCTGTTTTAAAACTTGACTGTGCAATTTTCAGAAAGGAAGGAAGAAAAGTTAGCAAAGTTTTGAGGTAAGTATAAAACTTACAGTTCCAGTCTCTGGGGGTTCGGATGTCCACAGGTTGGGGTTCAAGTCAACCCCAAACACCCACCACCATCAACAGGGGGCTGGCTGGTGCAGAGGTCAAAGTTGAGGTCTATTTAACATAGGCTCCTATGGAGACTGGGGGGACTCGGAATCAGGCCTGCTTGCAGGTAAGTACCCGTGTCTTCGGAGGGCAGACCTGGGGAGTTTAGAGGAGCACCAGGGGGGCCACTGGTCAGCACCAAACACACTCCCTCAGCGATGCAGGAGTGGCCGGGTGCAGGGCACAAACACAGTATCGGGCTCGCAATGCTTTCTTATAGGGGGACCCCGGGGGTCACAAAGATGCTGTAGGTGAAGTCCAGGGGGTGGTTCTGACAAACCAAAGGCTGGACAAAGAGGAGGGCCGCCTGATGAACGTTGCTGCACTGAAGGTCTGATTCCCCAAGGCCAGGGGGCTGCGGGTGCAGGGATACCTTTTGGCATCAGGTGTCTTCATCCGGTTCTGTCGCTGTCAGGGGTGTCCTCCAGATTCAGGCTGCAGGCGTCATCATGTTGGACAGGAGGGGTCAACCCAGGGTTGGCACTTGCTCAGAATCGCCTGGGGACCAGCTCTAGTCGGTTGGGCCACATGGACACGAGCTGTGGGCGTCGGGTGGAGAGTGGGCAGGACTCACGGATCCGGGGCGGTTCTGGAGTCCTTGGATGGAGTTTCTTCTTGGACACAAGAGTTCTTGGTCCTCTGTGATGCAGGCAGTCCTCTGTAGGCTTTTCAGAGGTTCCTGGTCCCGCAGGATGCGTCACCTTCTTTTAGCAGGGCTTTGGAAGCTGGAGACAGTCCGTTTGCGTCTTCAGTTTTCTCTGCTGGGGGTCAGCTCAGCAGTCCTTTTTCTTTCTTCTTGTGAGGTCACCAGGAATCTGATGAGCAATTTTTAGGGGAGCTCTCAAATTCTGGATTTTGGGGCGTTACAGTGATCAGAAGGCTGTAGCCAATGACTCCTGTCACTGAGGGTGGCTACACCCTTTCTGTGCCCACTCCCTTCATGGAGGGGGACACAGACCTAACCCTATTGGTCCCTGTTTCTCCAAACTAAGATAGATGATTTTGCGAGGAGGGGGTCACTTCAGCTTGGACACCTTAGGGGTGGTCCTAGCTGAGGTGGTCACTCCTCCTTCTTTTTTTCCCCCCCTAATTTCCCCTCGGGTCTTGCCGCCAAAAGTGGGGCTTTGTTGGGGGGCGGGTAACTCCACTAGCTGGGGTGCCCTGGGGAAATGTAACAAGAGGCCTGAGCAGTGAGGCTCACTGCCAGGTGTTACAGTTCCTGCAGGAGGGAGGTGTGAAGCACCTCTACCCGGTATAGGCTTTGTTTCTGGCCACAGAGAGCACAAAGGGTCTCACCCCATGGGGTCAGAAACTGGTCTGGGAGTGTCAAGCTGGCACAGGTGGTGCACTAGCAGTTTTGCCAATATACAGGGGGCATCTCTAAGATGCTTTCTGGGTGCATTTTCCATTAAATGTAACACTGGCATCAGTGTGGGTTTATTGTGTTGAGAAGTTTGATACCAAACTTCCCGGTATTCAGTGAAGCCATTATGGAGCTGTGGAGTTCGTAATGACAAACTCCCAGCCCATATACTCAACATGGCCACACTGCACTTATAATGTCTAAGAATGACACTGTAGTGGCATTTTGCTCATGCATCTATGCCCTCACCTGTGGTATAGTCCACCCTGCCTTAGGGCTGTAAGGCCTGCTAGAAGGGTGACTCGCCTAAGCCACAGGCAGTGGTTTGTGGGCATGGCACCCTGAAAGGGGTGCCATGTCGACTTTGACTTTTTCTTCCCACCAGCACACACAAGCTGAAAAGGCAGTATGCAGGGGCTTGGTGAGGGGTCCCCCAGGATGGTGTAATAGATGCTGCAGCCCTTGGGGACCTTTCCTGGCCTCAGGGCTCATGGTATCATGGGTACCTTTTCTGAAGGACTTAACTGTGTGCCACGGGTGTGCCAATTGTGGAAACAATGGTACAGTTTTTAGGAAAGAACACTGGTGCTGGGGCCTGGTTAGCAGGATCCCAGCACTCTCTCAGTCCAGTAGTTATCAATATCAGGCAATAAGTGGGGGGTAACCATGCCAACAAGGGCACTTTCCTACACTCAGCATCACTGTTCACCTGACACTTTCCCCCATGCTCAACGTAACACCCAGCAGATACATTGGAAGGAACTCCATACATACTACCATGTTGTCAGCTGCCACAGTGGCCAGCAGCACTCGCCACCAATAAACACCACATACATCTTCATCAGTCAAGCAAAGGACGTCTCCCAATGGTGATATGATGAGAAGGGTGTTTGCAGAGACAGAAACAGAGCAGTACAGGAATACGGGTGCTGTAGCAAGAGTTATGAGTAGGGGTGTGTGAAATTCTTGCAATTTGCTTTTGTGTAATTATGTGAAATTTTGAAAAAGTAGATGATGTTAGGCGTAATTACGGTAAATGCGAATATGAGATTTACTGCTATGTTTTAACACAAAATGCGTCCTTGTATTCATTTTGGATGTAAGGCTGAATTTTACACACAAGAAAGTGCCAAAAAGATAACTATTGCAAACGATAGCCACTCCCATTCTAGTTATTCGCATTGTTCTTGCATTGCGAAGCTATAATTTTGTCGTAAACCCAGCGTAATTATGCAGAATGGTGTAATGGCCTCATTTTTGGAATTTTGCATAACAAGCATAACGTGAAATTCCCGAATGAACACAAATTAAGTTGGCGTAGTTGAAATCTCGTCCCCTAGTCATGACTTGGCGGGTGTGAGATGTGGAGATGAAAGAAGGTGACATAAGACCGCGACTCTTGAAGCGAGAGAAGTGAGTTCTGTGGAAGCAGAGAAAAAGTTTGTGTCTGTCGGCCAAGAATCCGTTCTTCAGAAATGTTGGAGGAATAGCTCTGACTTCTTCCTGGGCTGGTGAGATTCTGCAGTCTCCTGCTCATCGGTGACACTTGAAAAGCTGGAAGGCCTAGGCCCTGAGAGGGTCTTGCATCGAGAGGAAGAGCTTCGTCATGGGTTGATTCAGAGTTGAGTGGAGGTGTCACCAACACTGGGCCCTTTCTTCTCAGTGTCCAGAAGCAGAGAAGAACTTCTAGAGAGGAATCTGATAGGTAGATCATGGAGTCTCCTGGTTGAAATGATCGTGCTTGCTGCTTTCAACGAGAGGACATTCGTGGAGCTTTTGTGCGGCTGAGCTGGTATCCTAGAAACCAATCTTCAACAAATAAACTACTAGAACATGCCTTATGCTCATTACTAGGCAAGTTCTCAGGGCCCACAACCTCAAATAGGAGCTGGGCAGGTTTCAGGCAAACATTAGTTGTGCCCTGCTGCCCTCTAGTGGCTATTTTTTTAATAACAAAATCCTTCTTGTCTTCTATATTAAACGTAACCCCTTTATCTACAGTGCAATGCTGGAAAGTGGGGGTTCCAGGGGCGTATCTCCATGGGAGGGGGAGAGGTGTCACGCCCCCCCAATGTATTTTCTGAATACTATTTGGGTACAGCAGCCTTCAGTCGGGTGTGGTGAGGTGTCTGTTAGATTTTACCAGGGATGTTTACTTACACACAGACAAACACACACAATTTCTCCATCTCTGCTTTGAAAGTCCTTTAAAATGTTCATTATTTTACAAACTATTATGTTTTCTCTCACTTAGTACTCCTACCAGTTCACATTCCACTGCCGCTTAGGATCCTCTCATGCACCCTGCTTGTTGTATAATGTATTGTAACATTATATGCCAGGGTGATTGTGGGAAAATGTAAAGCTCTACCCCAGCCACCCCCACCCTCTAAATCTTACTGACCTAGCTATGCCCCTTGGCCCTGGTTCCATCAGCTATTTGTGGTTTGGGATCTGGCTGACCCAGTGAAAAATACTGAATTGGTCCTGATATCAAAAACATGGACTATCCAAATGCCCACGGGACGGGGTATATACCATCAATATATCACAATTGTCACCTGGGACTGATTTGGACAGAGCAAATTACCATTTAGTCTATAAGCTCTGCAAAAACTTCTGAGAAATTCCCATGTTCAATTGAAATTGAATCACTTTGTCACACTGTGTTACACTGTATGTTGCAAATTGAAATGAATGTAAATATCATTTAATGGATGTATGGATCCAGCATTAGTGATTGATATATTGAATCTTAGCAGATTTAGTTATACTTTTGAGTGGTTGTTCGATTAAATTGAACATAGGAATTGCAGAGATTATAGACTGATTGGCAATTTGCTCTGTCCAATTCAGTCCCAGGCGACAATTGTAATATATTGATGAATTTGTCATGGTGTCATTTTGCGACACTAGGATACAATTCAACAGAGCCCACACATTGCTTGCATTCTGAGTGAGCAGCAACTTGCAGGTGGCAAAGGGGCTTTCTTATTTTAACATCCAGCTGGGCTCAAAACAAAGGCCAGATTTTAAGGCCATCAGCCCTCCTTCTGTTCAAGTACCATCCTGGCTGGGAGCCTTATGGAGCCCAACACCTAGCTGCCAATGCAATGAAAGAAAACAAAGGCTCACAGCTTGTTAACACTTCACAGGTACCTAAAAGAAACTATTGGAGGCAGGTTTTTAACCTTGTTCATCTCTGTAAGAGATGTGCTTGCACTAAAGGAATTCAAGATGTATCTTTCTGTGTTAGTAATTACATAAATATTGATTTAAAGGACACCTATGCTTTTATTTCATTCTTGTGTAGTTCTACCCTTCTTAGTGTAGGGTGTCAGAGTGCTTTACATTACACACAGAGGCACTATAAATCATACAAACTTTTAAATCAATGTAAGGAAATGTTATATAAGGCAATGAGGGTTATAAAGTGTAGGAATCGCATATCATCCATACTTGTAGACGTTATGTGTTAAGAGTGAATGGTCAGGAGGAGCACAGAGTCAGCATATAGTAATGTGGTGACTGTGGTTGTCAATACTAACGAGACTTTATTACTTCCAAAGGAACCCTTCTTTGCAATCTCAGAATAACAACAGATTGAGAAAGCACACTAAGGATATAAACTCATGACTTACGGTTTGCATGTAGCTCCTTGATGCCCGCTAATATATCACTGTTCTATATTAGAAGACTTGCAGCTTGTAAACTTTGCTAAGCATTCACCACTTGTGGTCACTGTCGCAGTTCCTGGGTGTTATCGGCTGTCAGGTTGGGGACACATTTGGTTTGCCGCAGTGGCCAGAACTAGATCAGGACATAAGTTTACTGATTGCTGACCCTCTTCCTCCTGAATTTCAGTGTTTCTAGACACGTCTTGCCATCAGCACATTCCCAGACCTCAAATGTCTTCTGAAGTGCAATGGTGGGGTCTTGGTTTTCTCTTGAACCCGCGTGCTGTTGCTTCTCCCATACCTCAAAAACCTTGTCATTGGACACGCGGTTCACATCTTGGTTCTTTCACGTTAGTACCATGCCTCTGGTGGCTTCTGTTTGTCCAGTTGATCTGCTTTGTCTCTCTCTCACACACACACACACACACACACACACACACATCCCTGCACCCCTCCACACACAACTTCTCCACCACCCCCACTTTAGAGCTGCACATTTGACAAGATGCACCCTATTTTATCTTCGTTCAGATGGGTCATTGTCTTGTGAAGGAGAACTGTGTCATGAGTATCCTGAGGATTGCTCCACATGGTTTCAGAATGGTGCTCTCCAAAGGAGTGCTCGACTGTTGAGTGATGGGATTCCACTGGGATTCCACCTAAAGCGGTACTCCTTTCATCATAGGTGCTTACAGCCCCATGACCAGGTCATGATACGACCTATGGTTGGTTGCAGCTTATTATAGCCGTAGAGTACTGGCTTTTCACCTTCACATCAGTGGGGAGACTGTACATTCGCTGGTAAATCTTTGTAGTCTGGCATCATTGGGTACTCCGTTCGCCCTGATTGTATGTTGTGTAGATGAGTGCCCGGGTGCGTAGAAGGTGGGGTAGCCCTGGGTAGGGATCCCTTGGTTGTGTGTAGCCCCTAAGGTTGTAGGGTAATCTACAGGGTGTAGTCAACACTGCCTTTCCCATCTCCCTGCATCCCTCCCACCCGCAGTTCTCTCATGAATTGGCTCTCCCTATTGAAATATTTGTAAATACAAGTAGACTTTGGTGGGGATGAATTTGCTTCCTAGTGAAAGGGGAAGACATGATATGTTGTGGCACCTGTGCCTGCAGTGAGCCATTCCAGCAGGTCAACCTGTGGCCTGACAGGAGCAACATCCGGACAATAACTGTGCCCAAAGGGATGGTTGAGACTATGTACCTTATGCCAAGCGATGGGCAGGTGACCCATTCCGCCCATCCTGTGCTCTGTGGAGAAAAGTTACCAGCGGCTGCATCCGAATGGTCTGAAGGTTGTCTGGGGGTCAATACTCATTTGAGAGTTCCAGCTCTGCTCTCGTTGCCATGGAACTGTCCCATCAATGTAGGTTATCGTGATTCATTCGCCCGGAAGACGATAGGTTCTACCCAACAGCCACTGGAAATAAGCTGACCCCTTTGGTTTATCCAGTGTTCGTCTTTTACTCAAGGAGCGCTGCACTCTTCGGTGTTGAGGAAGGTGAGGACCCACGACAGATCTCTTGGTTGTCTCCCTTTGAGGGGTAAGGATGACCACCCCCCCAGGTATGCTGCTGGTGTGGCTTCTGACAGAGACCGTGGGGTATAGAACCTTGCCTGGGGTATAGAACCTTGCCTGGGGTATAGAACCTTGCCTGGGGTATAGAACCTTTCCTTGAGAGGGCCGTAGAGCCTGAGCCTACCGAGACCAGGATTTGCAGCTGCTACCCACCCCAACCTGCCATTACGCTTAGTAGTAGGCCTGTTGCCATCCTAGAACCTGTGTGCTACACCCTCACTGCGGCACCATGAGGCCAGGTGAGTGTGGCAAGAGGTCCACTTGAGGCCTGTGTACCCGCTGACACGTCATTGTTGTACCCTTCATTCTTCAGCAACTCAGTGTCCGTTTTGGGGCAGTGTGTCTCGTTGCATCATAAGTGCGTTCTTCTTTCTTTAACACATCAATGCCCATATAACGCTGTGTGTCCTTCCTTACATCACCAATGCGGTTCTCTTTCTTACTCAACCTAATATCTTTGCCAGAGCTCTGTGAATGGTTTGCATCCTGGAAGTGAACCACCTTTCTTTGGCAAAACGATTTCTGGTGACACCTGAGTACCTTTGGCGCGTTACTGTTGCGTACCCAGCTTTTCGTGAGGATCGAGCGCCTCGCTTTGGAGTTTGCTGCTGTGGACACCCTGTTTGACTGCCCTGGGGTGTAGTTCATTGTGCCTCTTCTATCTTTCTTCTTTTACCAAACTCTGAGTGCCCCTTCTTGCCACAGCCAGAGGTTAGTGAGCTGTGGGGCTGCCGCCCGGCTCTACCAGTGCTGAACTGTGCGGTCCGGAACCCCAGTCTCCAGGAACTGAAGCAACCAGAGAACTGAGCATGGTATCAAAGTGTCCTGGTGACAAAACTTAAACACTGACACTGCCCTGGGCCGCAGGAGCTATTCTCTGCTTAAGCGAACACCTTTCCCCGTTCTTGATGGGAAGCATTGAAGGGTTGTGGAACAACTACATGTGGTTTCAGAGTAATACTTACTTACATATACCTACTACCTCTCCTGGGGGACAGGCCATCAGCCAGGACTCACCAGCCCGTCTCGTCAACCATTCAGAGTAATCAATGAACCATAAAACTTCAAATGAATAAAAGGTGCGTATCTTTTACTTAAAATAATAACACTGCTTGCTTCATGCTGTTCTTGTTGATACACACACACAGTTGTGTATTTGGCCCTTAAGGCGCCATCTTGACGTGACAGACACACACATAGTTCAGTTGTGTCAATGGGCTCACTGCTGGTCTGGAGGCTCCTTGACCCTTCGGCCGCCATCTTGACCTGATAGATACACTCCCTCCTGCCCTGGCACACTGTCCCGATGGAGAAGAG
The DNA here is from genome assembly GCF_031143425.1 of Pleurodeles waltl. Classification (NCBI taxonomy): domain Eukaryota; kingdom Metazoa; phylum Chordata; class Amphibia; order Caudata; family Salamandridae; genus Pleurodeles; species Pleurodeles waltl. Next base: position 63,302,817 of record NC_090451.1, on the reverse strand, counting down.
CACGGTGTTGGCACCACACTCACCCCAGCCTAGTGCCCCTGCTGTTCCATCCATGGCTGCCACTTCTCGCCCCCCAGTCACTCTAATCTTGCCCGCAGCATCCCTGCCGTGCCCGACCTGTCACCCGGGCGCAGCTCTGTCTACTCCAGGCAGGCACCCCCGTCCCCGTCACCCCCACTTCTCCCCGATGAAACAGCTTAAAAGCCACCCTGAGGCTCGTCGCTGGAACCAGACACGTGTGTTTATTTATCCCCCACCGCTGATATAAATCTCAGTAAATTGCTCAGCGGCTTTTGAACGATTCACGTTAATGGAAACCTTTCCGGGGACCCGGGTCGCCGCCATCAATCCGCAGGCGGCGCATTAGCATGCAAAGTGATGCCGCCTGGACCCAATTAAAGGAGGGAGGCGGAAAGCCAAGCTGTGAGAGAGGGCGAGCGGGCCTGGCACAGGGGGCAGGGGGAGCGCTGTAGGGTGAGGCCGGGGGGCGAGAAGCGGGCAGTGTGTTTGTAGGCGCGTTTAATTTTGTTGTAATCCCTAATTCTGATTTAATGGTGACAGAGATGCTTCCCCTGAACCCGGGGCTGGCGCCTGACCTGGCAATATGTTTGTTTTATCTTGTTCACTCACCCCCAAACTGACTGTTGGGTCTGGCATGACAACCCGGCTACAGTGTTACTTTATGTTGTCACCACTAAAAGATCTTGAAGAACCACCTCTGGAACTGAGAGGGAGAGGATTAGGCTCCACCCACGTGTGGGGCTCTTCGAGCTTTTAATTGGCCCGGAGATGTGTGCTTCCACTGAAAAAGAGTGCTTGTTTTCTCTTGCAAGGAGTGCATGCTCAATACAGTAGTCCTATGATAGTTACGGCGCAAAGCCAGCAATTAAGGCTACAGCCTCATTGGGAAGTTGTAGAATGTTAATGGGTGATGTCACAAGTCTGACCTGTTTATCATGAAAGTTTATGGGAAAGGCAGAAGGCCTTACTTAGTTATTGCGAAAAAATTATGTTAAAGCTAATACACCTTGAAGGTTGCGATAATAAATACTAAAGCCTGTAGGCCGGTATTTTGTTACATGGAATCTCAGTGGTAGCAAACTAGTCAAAGTTTTTAGTTCTGACATTAGCGAATGGTTTGATTTTACTAAAATTATGTTTGCAGTACACTACTTATAGGGGCTTTTAGCGAGTTGTCTTCATCTATTTGTTTATAATTGCATAGTTCAAATTTTTTTCTACCCTCTACAGCATACAGCAAGTGGAAATGGGTTATCCATTTCAGCCATTGGGTAACTAAATGTGAGTGGTGATATTCTGCTCTTTTAGAAGGAACACATCCACACACAAAGTAGTTCTCACCAGTGCCAGGCACAATTTGGGCAATGTGAGCTTTTCGAGACCAAAAGTATTTTTACTTGAGGTGTTGTTGTTTTTTTTTTTTTTTTTTCTTTTTTAGATTTAGAAGGGATATCAGCTCCTACAACAATGAAGTTTTGCAAAAACCATCACAAAACAAAAAGAAGCATTGACAAAGCCAGAAAGCTGGCAGCTTATGGCAGCTGTATAATCTTTGCAAATGCATGTTTGCTGTTAGTTGTCTCCCTGATAAACTTTGGGGGTAAGAAGATTTGCACCTCAATGATCCTTACTAAATTCCCTTAAGAGAAGCTCTATTTCATTTTGGCAACTTTAATCTTTATGACAATACCCATAGTATTAAGGATGTGTATTAACATAAATATTAAGAATGACATTAGCCATAACCTCTATGTATAATATACTTCCTTATTGGGGCTTTCATCAAAGCTCTTCATTTATTGGTCTCTTATAGTGTCATTCAGATATTTCTTCTGCCCACTACAGCATACAACATGGCGCAGTGGGTTCTCCCACTTCAGCCATTGGTTAACTTCAAGGTAAGTGACAATAATTGGCTTTTTCATAATGAGCACATCCACACACAAAGTAGTCCCCTTCAGTGCCAGTGGCAACCACAAAAATCCATGCTTTTTAAACCAAACATTATTTTTGCTTTTAACCATTGATTTCCTTTTTTTTTTTTTTTTTTAGATTGATGAGGGCCGGGCAACTTCCCCAGCAATAACGTTTTGCAAAAACCATGTTAAAAAAACAAAACAAGTATTGACAAAGCCAATGGGCATGCAGCCAGAGCCTGACCTGTTGGCTTTATAAGCATGTGTTAAATTTGGCCTGACAGCTTTAGCTGTCTGCCAAGCTTTTGTAATATAAACAAATCATAAAAAGTACATACATAAATATACATACACAAAAATGATTGGTTGACGTGTCATTTATATTCTGCTTTTGCCTGTAACAGCATACAGCATGAACCCATGATTCACCCCACTGCAGCAAGGAGCTCTTTAACCCTGCATGGGTGGCATTTACACATCAGCCTGAAACTGAGTGCACTTCACTGCCACAGCTGGCGGGCCAGTCATTTACTTTTCTATTTTCCCCTCCATAGATCCATTTCCTTTCTTTCCATCCATCCATCCATCCATTTTTTTTGTTTTTTGGAGCCGCTGGCATCTCTGCGAGGCGCTTGATGGACACTCATTTGATCTGCTGCAGGGGACATGCTGCCCTACCACTGTTTCTAAACATGGCAACCACTAGGATTGATATTGTCTATCAAGAATAATTGTTTTGCTGTTCCAACATGGCTGACACGTTGGACTTATTAATGGTGCACTACCTATGTGCACTAACACTGGGAGAAGATGTATATCTGAGCATTGTGACAAATAAGAAAGAACCACTCAAAAGCTCATTTAGAGGAGGATGAACAGCGGACATTAGTTCAAAAAAAGCAGATGGTGTGTGTTCTCTCCTCAGTGAATGAATGAATTAATGATGAGTGAATGAAGTATTTATAAAGCTAAATGTCCTTCTGAAATTGGTATCTTGGTGCTGAGAGACAGTAGAAAACAGGGAGTACACAGTGCTGAGCAGCAGAACTAAAAACATTTCGTGAAGTTGGCTCACACAAAAAGAAAAATTGTAAGCTTCCTGCTAAAAGTATTTCTGATCCTCAATAGTTGCACAGAGAAAGGAAGTTGATTCCAGGCTTTGGCTGACAGCACTGGGAACGATTTTCCTCCAAGCCCAGACAATTTAAAGCAAGAAACTTAGAGGAGGAATTAGCCAGCCTGGCTTTGGATTGTATGTCAGAAGTGATGCACCTAGCACACCGGCTGCGTGGTGGCACGACCACCCAGCTTTAAAGAAAATGAGTAGTAGGCTCCCATCACAGTTCAGTTTAGCAAAGGATACTGGGTTCAAGTTTTTGAAAAGTATGAGAAACCCTTGTTTAAAGGGAAAAAAGTGTTTCCTATGAGTTCTGTTCAAGGAGCACTCCAGGAGAAGGGGACTTGCACTCTCTTCAAAGAGAAGAGGTGCATTTTAGGATAGTCTTGAGGCAGTAAGCATCGTAGCTGGAGCACCGTGGGTACTCTTGGGAGTGGAATAGAATGACCACTCTTTCTAAGCAGTGGGGCACTATAGCAAACTTACTTGCTTGCACCAAAAATCCCTTAAATGTGCGGTTGGTCTGTGGTGTTCCCACGTTACTCCAGAGTTTAATTGCTGAACAAATGCCCTCGAAGAATCCTGCATAATCCGTGCTATATAAATCTACAAGCACACACTTTTATGACCAAAGTCTCATAATTTGTTTTGTTCAGAAAACAATTCCTAGACCAGAGCCTCAGTTGATTGATTCAAGACCCAAACCTTAGTGCACAGTGTCACTCATTTGGTGTGAGCTCCACACATGAAGCATAGTCTCACTCATTTGGTGTACATTCCACACTTTGAAGCACAGTTTCACATGAAACGTGTGAGCCTCTCTCTAGTGCACAATTCTTTTCACTGCCTGTGAACTTCACACCTTGGAGCACAGTCTCTGTCCCTGGGTGCGCACTTAACTTCATTGAGAGCAATATCACTCACTGACTATAAGTGTTGGAGCCCAGACTGACTGGTTCAGCATGAGTTTCACATCGCTTATTCGTGTGCATCCTTCACTTTGAAGAATACAGACGCACTCATGAAGTGCCAGTCTCACGCTTTGGTGCAGAATCTCGCTCTTGATGTTCTCAGTGGTCCCAATGGCTTTTAAAGATCTATGCACCATGGAGCTCATGCAACTCTAAATGACTTGAGGAAGTGAGACACTGGAGGACAGTACATCATGCGAATAAGGCCCCTTGTAACTAAAGAAATACACAATACACAATGTAAGCGAAGAAGTTAACTACACACCAGACGGATATAAACAAAAGCAAAAACACTGTGCACTGTTTAACAAAATAACTTCATTATATACTTTTGTAACAAAGGACATTTGAACCTTGTGGCGAACAGCATCACTTCATATTATGTCACATGCACTTTGCAAGCAACGAAAACCAATAACAGGACATTTTAGTGTAACTGATGGTCTAACCTTCATTGGATGGTTCCTCCTGGTGGTGAATCCTCCAAGAGAGGACACAGAACTCCTGAAGACTCTGCATTACTGCCCAACGCTAAACCCGCCCACTAGCAAGTAGGAGGAATGTAACACTGAATGCAGCATCACCTGCAGGTGAATAATACACTCTGTAAATAAAGAGGACATCATCACCCTTCTCTAATATGTAAGTAAAATGCTATGCGACTGGCGTGTGAAAGCAGGCACATTTACTGAATGTGTGCATGGGCATCGCCAAGTAGGGATGCAGAAATATGCGCTTGTGTTTGAGGCGTGAGGTGAGGGATGGTGGGAAGTTTCTGTCTCAGTTGGGCTGGGTCTGTTTTTGCCTAAGATATGTGGCCAAGGCCAGAGACCTTAGAAGAGAGAGCCGAGGGTCATTATTCCCAGGCCCCATGCTTCCCAGGCCCGCTTCCGCGATGCAACATTTGTTTATACATTTTAAAGCAAAGCTGCCCTTCAGTATCAAATGTCAGGCCGCCAACAGAGAATGCACAGACACTGCCGAATGTTTGCTCTGTCCTATTTTCTCGTTACCTTCAGGACATTTTTTGATGTTATGGAAATGATCCTTTCAAATGAAGCGCCCTGCTTCAGTTTGCTGACCAAGGCCCTGCAAAAATGCTGACATGCATGCCAAGCACTTTGCATGTACTGACCCACACGTGCATGTGTACATCACATGAGAATCAGTTTTATCCTAAGCTACCCTCCTGCCTTACTCCTTCACCCTTGAAACACAGTTTCACATTTCTAGAGGTGTAAGAAGATATTTCTCTAACCCAGCTGAACTAAGCATGGTTGAGCCAGTTAAGCTAGTTCTTCGTTTTTTTTGCCTGGCCTTAGCCTAGGCCTTTTGCCTTTACTAAAATTATTTATATATATGATAATAGACGTATGCGGTCTTTGGGCTATCCTCCTACATCCATTGGTCTGTTGGTCTGTCATACACGTTTTTCTCCCACCCACTACAGCATGGGGCAGTGGGTTGGCCCAGGCCAGCTATTGGTTACCTTGACTGTGAATGATGGCTTTCTGCTGTTTGTCAAGGAGCTCATCTGCTCACAAAGTAGTTTCCTTCAGTGGCAGGCACTACTATGGTAAAGAGTAGTTTTGGAACTGCAAAAGATTTTAGCCGTTTTTTCTCTTGGGCATGGCCTGGCAGCTCCCTCAACAATAAACTTTTACGAAAGCTATAACAAAACAGAACAAACATTCACTGTGTCAAATGGTTGGTAGGCCAACGCCAGACCCTTTGGCTTTACTAATCCTTGTTTCATCAGCAGTGAAGGATTAAAAAAAAAAAAAAGATACAACCTCTGGAGCTATCTTCAGATGTTGTGTATTTATTAGCGGGGTGGGCGGGTCACGGATGCATGCATGTTCCGCCCCCCCTCCAGTTGAACAAGTCTACTTGGCAAATTATGGAGCTTGTGCAATCCCTGCAAATTCCCTTGTGAGTTTTGTGCTGTTTCTTTGTCTTGTCTGCCAGTTTTAGATACACCCAGAGCTTATTCCGAGAAGGCTGCATGCAGGCACAGGTGAGCCAGTCTCACTGGAAGAGATGCTGTTACAGGCCGTTAAGACTTTAGCAGCAGAGCCGGACTGGAAACCACGTTCAGACCTGGCTAAAGTGTTCTCACCAGCTCCCACATTAGGAAGCCACTAATAGAATGTGGCCTTTAATGGTTAGGTCATGGCAGGCTATCTTGCTCTGATGGCAGCCACATGCCTTCAGCACATCGTGACAATTCCAGAGTGGTAGAATGAACAATCTGGCCTCGTACAGCACCTCAGTGAAATTGTCCTGATGGATAATGCAGATGGCCCTGTTTCTTGCTATTAAGCTAATAGTACAAGGGAGACATATGTGCTAAGAAATATACTTTTTCACATACGCAAAATGTTAACATGTGTACACTGCCCCTGAAATATTTAGAAAGTATCTCGCAGATGTTCTCAAATGTCCTGTAAGGGAACAATATTTTGGGGTTTCTCACTTTTTGGTCCATCGGTAATCTGGTTTGAACTTTCATGTCAAAGGGTCAGTCTCTGGTTCACTACTTGAGAGGAATTTCTTTGGGGCAAGCGTCATTGTCACAGGACTTTTTGATGTTGAATATGTCCATCTCAATAAGGCGTTGACCTTCCATCTCCTTTGGTTGGGCGCAGAGCGTGTCATTGACTGAATAGATGGTACCTGTGTGGTCTTCCACCCACTGACGCAGGTAGGCCAGGCAGCAGTCACAGCGCCAAGGGTTCCCAGACAGGTCGACACCTTGCTGAAACTCACTCCCAATCTTGACATTCTGCGAGAATAAACCACTTGGCACTGAGCTCAGGATATTGTGAGACAGATCTAAAGTATCAAGAAGTGTCAGCGAGTAGAAGAGCATCGCCGGAAGGGTCTTAAGGTTGTTGTTTTGCAAGAAAAGGAACTTCAAGTTGGGTGTCTTGGCAAAGGTTCGCTCATAAATGGAACTAAGGTTGATGTTCTCAAGGTTTAGTCTCTCCAGGTTTGTTAGGCCTAAGAATAGCTTTTCTGGCAGAACCCGAAGGTAATTGTGGGAGAGGTCAAGAGTCGTCAGACTCTGCAAGTTATGGAAACAGTCTTGTGGGAGACTTTGGAATCTGTTGTTGGAGACATCCAAGAACTCCAGCTTCTCAAGGTTCTCAAACCAGCTTGGATTCAAGGTGGTCAAGCGATTTCCACTGAGTGCCAGAGACTTCAAGGCCACAGTAGTGTTGAAGATATCAGCTGGGAGGTCTTCAAGGCGGTTGTTGGTGAGATCCAATGAGTTCAGCCGTAGCAGGTCTTTGAATACTCCACTCGGAAGACCTGTGAGTTTGTTGCTGGACAAGTCAAGTCCCTCAAGCTGGGTCAGACCAACAAAGGAATTTGGTTCAATGCTAGCGACGCCGGTGAAGATAAGAGTTACTGCGATGGATTGGCGAGGCAAGTTGGCAGGAAAGGTGGTCATGTTCTCCGAATTGCAGATCACTGTTATGTTGGTGCTTTCTGTGGTGCAGGAACAAAGATCCGGGCACTGACTCCCAAAGCACAAGGGAAGCAGTAACCCAAAGGTCACCAAGACAGACTTTAGAAGCTCCATTGGTCGCGAGTGGGCTGTTGAAACAAATGGAAAAAGTATCAATCAACGGTTATCAGCTATGAGGCCTAAGTACCCCTTATACCCGATGACCATGTCCTTGCCAGCTTCCTTCTCTTGACACCAACTCTGCTCGACCACTAGGTCTTCTGCTATCCTCTACCTCCTATCGTTCCTTGCTCTATCCCTTTTCTTCAATCTAATATCTTTTCTCATTCCACATTCCACATCCATTACCCCCTGTTGGTACTACATCTCAACCCCAGGAAATATGTCTGCAGATGTGAGAATGGGGCAGGATGTGATTGCAGGTGTGGGAGTAGGGGATGGGTGTGGGAGCAGAGGGAGGCAGGTATGTCTGCATGTGTGAGCCTAAGAGGCAGATGTGAGTGCCAAGTGATAGAGTTAGGAGAAGTTTTAAATGATGGTGTGAGTACAAGGGAGTAGAGAAATCTGCAGGTGCGAGAGAAAGGGATGTGCGTGACTGAAGGTGTGAGGAAATAACACATGAAATAGACATGCGAGAACCGAGGGCAAAGTCTGCAGGTGCGAGAGCAGGAGAACAGGTATAGCTGCAGGTGTGAGGGAAGGAAAACATACATGACAGCAGGAGAACGGGCATGTGGGCTGGCGTGAGAGCAAGAGAAGAGGTATGTCTGCCGGTGTGTAGAGGGAGGATAGATATGTCTGTAGGAGTGAGAGTAGGAGAACAGGTATGTCTGCAGAAGAACATGTATGTGTACTGGTGTGAGAGCAGAAGAACATTTATGTGTACTGGTGTGAGGGCAGAAGAACAGGTATGTCTGCAGGTGTGAGAGCAGGAGAACAGGTATGTCTACAGGTGTGATAGCAGAAGAACATGTACGTGTGTTGGTGTGAGCAGAAAAACAAGCACGTCTGCAGGTATGAGAGAAGGGAAACATGTATGTCTGCATGTTGGAAAGCAGGACAGGTATGTCTGCAGGAGTGAGATTAGGAGAAGAGGTATGTCTACAGGTGTGAAAGTATAAGAGGCGAGGGAGGGGGATGTATGTGTACAGGGACTGTTGTGTAGGCATGTATGCAGTGTGAGAAATGATGATACATGTGACCATAGTGGTGTTAGTAGTGAAGGTGTAGTAGTGCTGGTGGTATGGGTGGTTCTGTTTCAGTGATTTTAGTGTCCTTGGTACCAGTAGTGTAGTAGTAGTAGTGGTGGTGGTGATGTAGTTTGTGTTGCAGTGAGGGTGATGGTGGCCGGGGTGGAGATTGTGGTCGTTGTTTTGGTGTGTGGGTCGGTCTATTTCGGTGATGGCTGGGGTCATGGTAGCGTTAGTGTTAGTTGTGAAGGGTTAGTGGAGCTTGTGGTGTACGTGTTGCTCTTGTGGTGGGGTGGTGGTAGATGCGGTGTTACGGTGGTGATCGTGGTGCTGGTGGTGAAGTTGTTAGTGTGTAGTGGTGGGTGTGATGGTGACTGGGGGTGAGTGGCGTGATTGTTGGTTGTGTTTTCTATGTCTGTGGTCAGCATGAGGATGGTATTGCCCATGGCAGTAGTGGTAATGCTGCTGGTGGTGTGGTGGTTCTGGTCTTCTGAGAATTGTGTTGATGTACAGTGGAACCAGGGGTGCGTGTGCCGTGTTGTGTGGAGAATGATGACCCCTAGGGTTGCGCTCGAGAAGGAGTTGTTGATGGTTGTAGTGGTGCTGGTGGTGAAGATAGAGATAATATTGATATTGGCAATAGTTGTAATTGTGGTGTGAGTGCTGGTGGTGTTGAAGATGTTGGTGTGTTATGGTGGGGTGATGGTGTCTGGCTGTGAGTGGTGAGGTTGTTGGTTGTTTTATCTATATTGGTAGTCAAAATAGAGATGGTATTGATCTTGGCAGTAGTGGTAATTTTGGTGTGGGTTCTGCTGGTGGTGAGGGTGTTGCTATGTTATGGTGGGGGTGATGGTGGCAGTGTGTGAGTGTTGGGTTGTTTTATCCATGTTGTCAGTGGTCAGGATGGTGCTGGTGGGGTGCGTGCTGCTGGTGGTGAAAGTGTTGTGGTGGTTGTGATGGTGGCAGTGTGTGAGTATTGGGTTGTTTTATCTGTGTTGTCGGTGGTCAGGATGGTGCTGTGGGTGCTGCGGGTGGTGAAGGTGTTGTTGTGGTGGGGTGATGGTGGCTGTGTGTGAGTGTTGGGTTGTTTTATCCATGCTGGTGGTGAGGGTGCTGCTGGTGGTGAGGGTGTTGCTGTGTTGTGGTGGGAGTGATGGTGGCAGTGTGTGAGTGTTGGGTTGTTTTATCCGTGTTGTCGGTGGTCAGGATGGTGCTACTGGGGTGGGTGCTGCTGGTGGTGAAAGTGTTGCTGTGTTGTGGTGGAGTGATGGTGGCTGTGTGTAAGTGTTGGGTTGTTTTATCCATGTTGTCGGTGGTGAGGGTACTGCTGGTGGTCAGGGTGTTGCTGTGTTGTGGTGGGGTGATGGTGGCTGTGTGTGAGCATTGGGTTGTTTTATCCATGTTGTCTGTGGTCAGGATGGTGCTGGTGGAGAGGGTGCTGCTGGTGGTGGTGAGGGTGTTGTTGTGGTGGGGTGATGGTGGCTGTGTATGAATGCTGGGTTGTTTTATCCATGTTGTCGGTGGTGAGGGTACTGCTGGTGGTCAGGGTGTTGCTGTGTTGTGGTGGGGTGATGGTGGCTGTGTGTGAGCGTTGGGTTGTTTTATCCATGTTGTCTGTGGTCAGGATGGTGCTGGTGGAGAGGGTGCTGCTGGTGGTGGTGAGGGTGTTGTTGTGGTGGGGTGATGGTGGCTGTATGTGAGTGCTGGATTGTTTTATCCATGTTGTCGGTGGTCAGGATGGTGCTGGTGGCCAGGGTGCCGCTGTTCTTCTCAGAGCAGTGCTGACGTCGGAGGTCTCGCGGACAGTGGATGCAGGGGTGCGTGCGCCGTGTTTTGTGGGGGTTGATGGCGGCGGGGGCTGCGCTGAGATGAAGTTGTTGTTGTTGGATGCAGAGCCGTCTCTTACCTGTTGTCAGGCCGGATCCTTCTGTTTCTAGGGCCTCGCCTCTCGGGGCCACCTCCTTTATACACCCGAGCTTCACTACGGAGGCAGGGACAGGGCGGAGGGTGGATTACAACACACTTGGCATCGGGTTGGCGTTCTGCCCCTCCAGGGCTATGATTTCCCGACAGGTCCTGGCAACGCAAGAGGCACCGGCCAAACCTTTGTAAATTGTGCAACTCGTGTTGGGAAATTGCACATTTCTTCTGAGTTGGCTGATGATGCCTTGAAATAATTAGGGGGTGAATGGGTACGCGTAGGGGGGTGAACGGTCTTCTCTGCTTGTGAATGGTCTGCAGACACCTAGAACGTTACACTGCCAGGGCAGACACCTAGAACGTTACACTGCCAGGGCAGACACCTAGAACCTGTCACTGCCAGGACAGTCACCTAGAACCTGTCACTGCCAGGGCAGACACCTAGAACCTGTCACTGCCAGGGCAGACACCTAGAACCTGTCACTGCCAGGGCAGACACCTAGAACGTTACGCTGCCAGGGCAGACACCTAGAACCTGCCACTGCCAGGACAGACAACTAGAACCTGTCACTGCCAGGGTAGACACCTAGAACCGGCCACTGCCGGGGCAATCGATCTGTGTCTGCTGACACAAAGCAGTCAGGTGTGCAAAAGCACCTACAGACACACACTAAAGGGGGACTGTAATCATTAACACACACGAATGAAATGCATGTCTTGAATGCAGACAGTGTAACAAACGTATCACAGCTTGTAAGGCATGGGAACCCTTGAACCGTACATCCCAACACCCAACACTGACTAGTACAGAAGACCCCTCTTATCAACCGTTCTTTCACATGTAGCCAACACACACCAGAGGTCACACATATGGTAATAGGGCGCTCTCCAACCGCAATAACCATCCCAGGAAGAGCTTAACCCAAAGGCACAAAATAGAGCAACATTCCAACCCACAACCAAATACACTTAGAACCAGAAATCATCAACCTGAAATCTCAATCAGTAGAACCACCACTACATCAGAGCCAACTAGATGCCCCTATGGAATAGTCTAATGAAATCAACATCGCACCAAAGACTTTCATATTGCAATGCAAGAAATACAACCATAAAGCAACTCAACACTGAACACAACCAGAATGTGAACCGCCAATTCTAAATCTCAACAACCAGAAACCACCAGTACATCCGAAGCACCTAGGTGCACCAACCAATCTCATGCAACCTACACAACACCTAACGTATGGCAATAATCTTATGTTAGATGGATTTTATGCTAGGTGGATTTGCAAAGTTTACTAATCACCCAAAGAGTATCCAGGCGCTGGAGTAGATGAGTAGGCCAATCGGGTCCTAGTTGAACAGCCAGGACTTTCGTTTCTTACTGAACTCGAGAAGGGCTAGGGAGGTCTTGATGTGATGTGGAAGGTCGTTCCAGAATTTGGTGGTGATGTAGCAGAAGGAGGGTCTTACTGATTTTTCTCCTGCACATGCAGGGTATGTGTGCAAGGTGGAGTGAGGCTGAGCGCAGATGCCTGGTGGGTTGGTGGACATTGAGGTGGTGGTTGAGGTAGGTAGGTCCGACATTCTGGAGGGCTTTGTATGCGTGGGTGAGCAGTTTGAATCGTCAGTGCTTCTGGATCAGTAGTCAGTGTAGCTCTCTCAGGTGGGGCGTGATGTGTGCATTGTGGGGGATGTTGAGGATGAGTGTGGCGACGGCGTTCTGGGTGGTCTGGAGTCGTTGTATGAGTTTATTTAATATGCCGGCATAGAGTGCATTGCTGTAGCTTAGTCTACTGGTGATGAGGGCCTGGGTGAGTGTGCATCTGTTATCAGTGAGAAGCCATTGAAATATTTTGCCGGGCATTCGTAGGATGAAGAAGCAGGAGAAGGTGATGGCATTCACTTGTTTGGCCATCATGAGTCTGTCGTCCAAGGTTTTTGGTGTGTTCTGTGGGAGAGGGCATGGGTCCCAGGTAGGTTGGCCACTTGAGTCCCATGAAGAGCTCTTGTCCCTGAAGATCAGGACTTCTGTTTTTATCAGGGTTGAGTGTTAGGTAGTTATTTTCTATCCAGTTTGCTCCATTTGACATGCAGGTGGTGAAGCTGGTCCTGGTGGTATGGTTGTTTTTGAGGGAGAGGATAAGCTGAGTGTCGCCTATGTAGGAGACCATTTTGATTCAGTGGGATCTTATGGCATGAGCAAGAGGTGCCATGTAAACAGTGAAGAGGGTGGGACTCGGCGATGTTACTTGAGGGACTCCGCAGATGAGGTTCTTGGGTTCAGAAGTGTAGGGTGGGAGCCTGATTTTCTCTGCCCTTTTAGTAAGAAAAGAGGCCAGCAATCTCAGTGCAGGTCCTTGTACTCTGGAGTTGTAGCGTCTTGTGATGAGGGTGCTGTGGTAGACGGTATCAAAGGCCACGGAGAGATAGAGTAGTATGAACGCTGTGTTTTCCTCTTTGTCCATGATGCTCCTGCTGTCGTCAGTTGCTGTGATGAGGGCTGTTTCCGTAGTGTGGTTGCTGCAGAATCCAGACTGCAACATATCTAGGAGGTGGTGTTGTTCAAGATGATTAGAAAGTTATTTGTTGATAGTTTTCTACACAACTTTGGATGGGAAGGGCAGGAGTGAGATGAGTCTGTAGTTGCTGAGCCCTTCTGGGTTTTTTCAGGAGAGCTGTGATTTCTGTGTGTTTCCAGTTGTCTGGGAAGGTTCAGCTTTGAATGGAGGAATATATGATGATTGTGAGGTGGGAGTTGATCAGAGTTCCTCCTAAGTTGTAGTTATGGTGGGAGTGGAACTCTGTAGGGGCCATGGAGTGGATAGTTCTCATGATTTTGACGGTGTCTTCTGGGATGCCGGGTTTCCAGTTTGTGATGTGGTGGTCAGATTTGGTGACGGTGGGCATCTGGTTGATGAGGTCTTGTGTCTTATGTTGGGGGTCAATGCTGATATAGATCTTAGAAATTTTGGGGTGGAAAAAAATCAACAAAGTTGTCGCAGAGGTCTTGTGATGGAGTTCATGGTGGCTGGGGGGAGGTGTTGAAGAATTCTTTAATAATGTTTCAAGAGTTCTTTGCAGTTGTTGGAGCTAGCTTGTTGATCTGGGTATGATATTTTTTGAGCACAGATTTGTATGTTTTATGCAATGGTGTCCTGACTGGTTCTTCATCTTCTCTTAAGATGTTTGGAGTTTCTAAGGTCTTTGGTGTACCAGCTGGCTCATGCGTTGGTTCATGATTGTCTGAGAACCTTCAGGGGGGCTAGTGTGTCTGTGCAGTTTGTGGTCCATTTGAAATCCAGGCGTAATGTAAAAGTGCAGGTCACCAATGTGGTTTGGTTGGTGGGCACTGAGGGTGTTGGTCAAGTCTCAATCAATCAGTCGATTTGTATAGCCCTACTTATCACCTGCAAGGGTATCTAGGCGCTTTACTGACCCCTACTGTTCCCAGACCACGCACCACCTTCTGCAACCTCCTCATCGACTTCATCGGCTCAAATGAATTCATCTTACTCAGCAACCTCAGCTTCCATCTCCACTACCACAAAGGTCCCAAATTCCCTGCCCTGTTCAAGAGCCCAGAGAACCTCAAACTCACCAGCTCGTCCACGGCCTGACTCACAATGCAGGACACAGTCTGTTTTGGTTATCTTGTTCCAACTGCGTCTGAGGTTGTTAGTAGCTTTGGCTGTGTGGAGTTGGGGTGTGTCGATGAAGAAGTGGATGATGGAGAGGCCTGTCCAAGTGAGCTAAGCGAGGTGGCTGAATTTGAACTTGTTGCTAGCTGTGAAGATGAGGTTGGGGGTCTGTCCTGCGTTGTGGGTTGGGCCGTGAACAAGGTGGGCGCGTCTGAGGTTCTCTGGGCTCCTGAATAGGGTAGGGAAGTTGGGATTTTTGTTGTCAAGATGGAAGTTGAGATTGCTGTGAAAGATGAAGTTGTTTGGGCGGATGGTGACAGGTGATGAGGTCGCTGAGAGGGTTGCTGAAGGTGGTCCATGGTCCGTCGGGGGTCGATAATCTAGGGTCGATAATCTAGGGTGCCTTTGGTGATGTTGTTATGGGTCTGTAGTCAGAAGTGCATCCATCTCTTACAGCGCTAAACATGCCCTGAAGAACTCACCACATACAACAGACGTCAAAGAGACAAAATGCAGCAATATAGCAACCCAGTAGAGAACACAGCCAAAATCTGAGAGCATCAACCTGAAATCTCAGCAATCAAAACCATGGACACATCAGAACCAGCAATAGTCTTGTGCCTCCAACACAGCACCTGACATATAGCTAGGGCCCCCCCAAATGTACTAAACACATTCTGAGAACCCAGCACTTACCTCAGATCCTAAAGGCATAAAATGCTGCAACATGACAGCCTAACACTAAGCACAACCTGGACCTGAAAGAACCAACCCTACATCTCAACAACTAAAACCACCAACACATCAGAAGTAACTTGATGCTCCAGCGTCACAGTCTTATGCAACCAACACTACGCCACGCAGATGGCAATGTGGCAGTCTACAATAGCAAATCCCAAACTCAACAGAACACACTAGAACCACCAACACCACACTCTTGCACGGCCAACGCCATGGACCTTATAGATGGCAAGGAGTCACTCCCTAACCGTGTTAAACCCATCCTTAATATCTTAACACCAACAGCAGAGAACACATATATTAACTGAAGCAACATATGATTGTGTCAGAAAACAATGCACCCAACACAGGAGACAACCAACTAAGCAACAAGCTTATCCAAGCAACACGCTACCAAAAGCCACGCAGAAGGCAATGCGCCTTAGACAACAAATGCCCAACTATATACACCCACTTCTCTTCTCATGCAATCGGCACAGAACCTAATGCCATTCCGTGCACAACCAGCCAGCAAGAACAGAGCAGCTATGCACACCCATGCAGCACAGACATTTGCAGTCACATGCTCTAGACCAGTGGTTTCCAACCTTTTGACTTCTGTGGACCCCCACTTTATCATTAGTGGAACTCGAAACCCCCACTGCATCATTTTTGGAATCCGGGGACACCCCGCACTGAGTCATTACTGAAAGCTCAGGACCTAAAATATTAATATCATTTAATTTTCTAAGCAGTCGCGGACCCCCTGAGGAGGCTTCGCGGACCCCCAGGGGTCCCCGGACCACAGGTTGGGAACCACTGCTCTAGACAGCCCAGAATGCCTGCCTATCGTCCGGAGACCACCACGGGGCGTCACTTGAGAGCACTCCTGTATGATACCACAGTGCCGAAGTTACAACTGCCTCGCTTGCCACATGTTGGCCACCCCAGAAGATGACTCAAAAAACTGTTCTCAAAGTCTCCAAGCTCGCAGACTGGGGAAACCTAAATGTATACTCTGTGTTGTTTCACAAAAGGAATTTGGGCGCGAATAATGTTTTCGGTGTGTGCAAAGTGAAGTTTATACACGTAGTTTCCTCTGTGCAAAATCTGCGCTGGAGGCCATGAGTGGGTGTGGCAGGCGCAGGGCGAGGAACATCCGCTGTGCTCATCCCTGGCCTCACCTACACGGCGTGAGTCCTAACCCGGGCCACTGGGATTAAGCGACTGTGCAGCTGTGGAGTTTTCTGCAAAATTATGGATTTGCTGAATTTGCTACATAATCTATCGTCTGTGGCATAATTTGCAGCTTTTAACTAGAACATTCCGTTTGTACCTCAAACGGATCAAAAGTTACTAAAAATGCAGCCACACCTGTTGCGGCACAGTGGGAGGCCCGATGGAAAGATTGGCTGGTCACTTTCCAGATGCTGATTGCTGTATGTAGTTGTTAAAGTGATACTAATCAGGCGAAACCTTCGGCCAGACAGTGTTCGAATGTGTAAACATGACAAAATAATGAAACATTACTATACAAAAAGTGCCACAGTAAGCCACATAATTTCTCTTTTCTCACTGCATAATTTAGATAAGCCTTCTACATAATTCGGTTCCCCTTTTTCACATAATTCCTTTGGTCACAACTCAGATTAGGGCTCCTGGACTAGAAGTGAAATTCACATAGGTGGGTGCGATCCCCCCCTGCCTGGTCTAATGGAGAACAGCAACGAGTCGAAACTTTCTTGAACTTGCCTATAGAGTATTGAGACTGGATGTGTCATGCTGTATTTGTCATGCAGATCCGTCCTGCAGACAGTGTGTGCATTGTGGGAAGCTGGCACTTTGTTGCAGCCCCCCCCCCCCCCACACACACATTTTTTGCCTGGGTTCTGGATGCAACTTGGACTGGAGTGCACTGGGATCCTGCTAACCAGATTCCCAGTGTTCTTTCCCTAAAAATTGCAAAGGTAATTGACAACACCTTTAGCTGCCACTATATGTCCCTAGTAAGAGGTAATTAGGTACCCAGGGCTTGGGGATTAAGGGTAGGCCCCTGAGGGCAGCAGCATGCACCCAGATGCACCCAGCACTGCCATTGTAGGCTGATGGCCTGGTGCAATCCTAAAATGCAAACTCGACATGGCACACTTTCGGTGTGACCT
The DNA here is from genome assembly GCF_031143425.1 of Pleurodeles waltl. NCBI lineage: Eukaryota > Metazoa > Chordata > Amphibia > Caudata > Salamandridae > Pleurodeles > Pleurodeles waltl. Next base: position 63,285,681 of record NC_090451.1, on the reverse strand, counting down.
GTCCACTGCATGCAATATAGATAAGTCACCCCTCTGGCAGTCCTTCTAGCCCTAAGGCAGAGTGCAGTATACTATATGTGAGGGCATAGATGCGTGAACAATATGCCCCCACTGTGTCCTTGCCAAATCTGGGATATAGTGCTTGAACATAGCAGCCATTTTAATTGCATGTGCTGGACACTGGTCAGTAGGAGTTTTACAGCTACATGATGGCCACTCTGAACCCTGGGTTGTTTGGTATCAAACAACTCAGAATGATAAATACAAACTGGTACCAGTGTTGGATTTATTATAAAAATTTACCCGGGTATCACCTTAGATGTGTCCCCTGCAAAAGCCAAATACCTTGGCATGGTTGCTGGCCAGTCCTAATCAGCCTGCCACTTCCAAGCACACATCTGAACCCCTGGGGTGAGAGTTCCTGCTCTCTGGGATTTACAACAAAGCCCTTCCCGGGTGGAGGGGCTAACACCCTCTCCCTCCGGAATGTGCACTGCCCTGCTGATGAGCTTCAAATGGCTTACCGCCTTAGAAACTCGACCTCCAGGCCTGCTGCTGGCAGCAGATGCCCGCCCATTGCAAACCCCCACTTTTGGCGGGAGCAACGGCTGGAAACTCAAACAAATGGCAGGAGGAGTGGCCCTACCTGGCATGCACCGCCCCTAAGGTGTTGCCTGCGAGGTGGACTCTCCATTTCATTTTCCTCCATTTTGGATAGAAGAAAAATAGCCAATCAGGTGTAGGGAAGTGCCCTCTGCCCTCAGGAAGTGGTCACTTAGTGGGTGTAGCCACCCTAAGGTAGAAGACCCATTGGGCATTACCAGGTTCCCCCCCTAAAACACCGACTAAATACAGTATTTATAGATCAAATCTGTTTATTAAGTTTTCAATTTTAGAACATCGCACATGTATATGCATCACATCACAATATTGCGAACGAGCACGTAGTTAGCTTATTCCATGCGAAACAATGAAAGAAAAGAATTATATAGTTAACACAACTATGTTTCCCACTGCTAGGTGGAAATACATTAATCAAACTATCTCAGGCTCTATTACCATGTAGTTCTAGTCCAGAATAAACATCCCCTCTTAGATGACCTCCCAGGGAATCAATTCAAGTTCAGAACCCTCAGATAGGTTGGGCATGTCAGCTCTGAAAACTCCCCAGATAGAATACGTAAAAACGGTTGCCAGAGTTCCCTAAAGTCCCCACTCCACAGCTGTGAAGCCAGGGAGAGCTTTTCCATGGCGAGGATAAACCATAGCTTGTGCAGCCAAGAGACTGTTGACGGGATCTGCTCTTTCCCCCACACTGATAGCAAAAGCTGTACGGCAGCATTCAAGGCCAGGGCCATCTGCCGACCCTTCAAAGATCTTAGGGGAAAATTGAGTGGGTTGGGGAGACCCAGCAAAATATACGCAGGAAATCTAGGGATCTGAGTGTCAAAAGCCCTGTCCACAGTGTCTATTATATCCTTCCAATACCGGTGTAGTTTGGGGCAATGCCATAATAGGTGCACAAGTGTGCCCCCCCCACACCCTCCAGCAGAGACTAGATTTGTCGTGATTCCAAGCATGGATCTTGTTAGGGGTGTAATACCAGGAGGAGGCTACTTTATAAGCTGTCTCTGTACCTGCCGAGTTATAGGCTGTGTGGTGCACCCTATAAAAAACACTCTCCCACTCATCCTCTGATAGCTCCCTCTCAAGCTCCTTCTCCCATCTCAGTTGACCCTTAGTCTTGGTTGAACGGGTCTCTCCCCGCAGGAGGGAATAGAGTTCTGAAACCACACGCTTATCATCCTTTTTCATTAGAATCCATTTTTCAAATGGGGTTAATGGCCTATCGATTAATATCCTATTGGCTGGAAGCAGTGCCCAGTGTCTTATTTGGTTGTACATCATCCTATCTGCCTCGATCAGGCCATATTGCTCCCTCAATTGGTCAAAGGGGATAACCCCCTGCTCATTGAATAAGTATCCTACCCTTTTGCATCTCCTCTCATACCACCGACGCAGTGCCTCCGGCTGTAGGCCAGGGCCAAAATCGGGGTTTGCGCCCAGTGGGGTCATTGGGGACGGGATGGTCGTCAAACCCGCCCTGCCGGCCACCCGATCCCACACTCTCATCATAACCTCCGTAATCGTTGATATATACAACCCCTGCGCCCTGTGGTGGCGCCTAAGCCAGGGTTCCTTCCATATGTGAGAGCCCGCCACTGCTTGGTCCATGAAGCACCAATGCTTCTCCGAAGATGGCCGGCTCCATTCCAAAAGGAAGCGCAACTGTGCTGCCTGGAAGTATTGAAGAAAGCAGGGGACCACCAGCCCCCCTCCCTCTTAGGACGGTACAGAACCTGCTGTGATATCCGCGCCGCCTTCCCTTCCCAAATAAATCTTAAGACCGCCATTTGGAGGGACGCTATCGTTCGTGGGGGAGGTTCCAGCGGGAGCACCTGGAACAGATAAAGTATACGTGGTAGGATGGTCATCTTCACCGCCGCGACCCTGCCCAGCCAGGACAGTTTAAGCCTCCCCCATGACTCCAAGTCGCGCTGCACCTCTCGCGTTAGTTTCAAATAGTTCAACTTCGCTGTACTGGTGACCGTAGTGCCCAGCTCTATCCCCAAATATGGGAGCCCCGAAGAGGTCCATGTAAAATGGAAACGGGCCTTCAGGTCCCTTTCATGCTCCGCAGTGATAAACTTGCCCAGAGCCTGCGATTTAAGCATGTTCATTCGGAACCCCGAAACCTGCCCAAATTCCTCAATAACATCCATTAGTGCCGGTAGTGAGTTCATGGGCTCCGCCAAAGTAAAAATGACGTAGTCCGCATTTAGCGAAATGAGATGCTCATCCCCCCCCGAACCTCATGCCCGTGATCTGAGGGTTGTCAAGAGCCTCTGCACCAGTGGCTCCATGTAAAGCGCAAACAGGAGAGGCGAAAGAGGACACCCCTTGCCTGGTGCCTCTTTGGACGACGAATGGCAAAGAGAGCGTCCCATTAACCCGGACCGCTGCCCAAGGCTCTTGATAAATGCATTGAATCCATGTTATAAAACCTGAACCCAGTCCAAAGCGTTCGAGCACCCTGAACAGGTATGGCCAGTGAACCCTATCAAAGGCTTTCTCAGCGTCAACAGACAGGAAAAGCGCCGCCCTACGGGAAAGTTCAGTTTTATCCAAGAGATGGAGCAATCGCTTGGTATTATCGCTGCACTGTCTATGAAGTATAAATCCCGACTGGTCGGGGTCCACAAGCCCCGGCATATAATAGTTGAGACGGTGTGCCAAAATGCCAGTAACCAGTTTGGCATCAATATTCCAGAGGGAGATCGGTCTATACGAGGCGCATTACTCGGGGTCCTTCCCCGGTTTCGGGATAACAACGATAGTAGCGTCTAACATACTAGGCGAAAGGACACCCGTTTGATGAAAAGAGTTAAAAAGTCGCACAAGAACGGGAACGAGTTCCGCACAGAAGGATTTATAAAAAAGCGCAGAAAAACCCTCGGGCCAGGTGACTTCCCGGTCTGCAAGTGAGCAATCGCAGATATAACCTCCTCAGCCCTTATAGGTTGGTCTAACGAGGCTGAGCCTGTCACTGACGGAGGCATGATTGCTATGTCCTCTAAGAAGGATTCTGGGGCTAAGTCACCGGGCTTCTCGGCCATATACAGACTTCGATAGAATTCTGCAAAAGCCTGCGCTATTTGGTCGCTCGTACGTGCCTCCACCCCAGAAGGGAATCGTACCATTTTTATCAGTGACGCTGCACGCTGTGCTCTCAACCTATGTGCCAGTAGCTTGCCGCACTTATTGCTTCCTACATAATACTTTTGTTTGAGTTGGACTACCGCATACTCTGCCCTGTCCCAGTCCAACCTCCTCAGTTGCTTTCGGACCTTCTCGAGCTCTCGCCATATTCTAGGAGCACCAGTGCGTTTATGTGAGCGCTCTAATACCCTCACTTGCTGCTCCAAGTCCCCCGGGAGTCGAATCCTCGCCTTATTATCCCTAGAAGAAAGCGACATCACCTCACCCCTCACCCCTCACGACAGCCTTCAGTGCCTCCCACAGTGTTGCAATGCTTGTTGTCTCGTTGTCGTTAAAGCTAAGGTAATCTATTATTGCCCTTCGAATCGCCTCTACCGTTGCGCCGTTCTGAAGCATCGAGTCTCTAAATCGCCATCCCGATGGACTAACCCTCTCCATGTCCGTGTGAATCTCAACTGTTACCGGGGTATGATCCGACCAGGCCCGCGGCTCGATCGCCGGGTCTCTAACTCTTGGGAGAAGCTCCTGGGATGCCAGAAACAGGACTAATCTAGCGTATGTTTTGGTTGCCGGTGAGTAGAAGGAGTAGTCCCTCAACGTGGGGTGCGCGCTCCTCCACACATCCACCAGACCACACTCATTAAGCCACTGCCGCCCAGAATCCGCCAAGGACCCAGTCTGACCATACCGTTGACCTGAGCGATCCAGGTCCCCATCCATCACCAAATTAAAATCACCCCCCAGCAATACAGCACCATCTGGGGACTGCAGAAGTGGAGTCACAGACTGTCTCAAGAAGGCTTCCTGTTGAGAATTGGGTGCATAAAGGGAAGTGATTGTGAAACCCCCCAAACGGATCCGCAAGGCCAAGAGCCTCCCCGGGACCTCATGCAATTTGGATATGAATTCCCCCAGAAATGTGCGTGATAAAAGTATCGCCACCCCTGCATGCTTTGACGGCAGGGAGGACCAGAACTGCCTGGGAAACCACTTGGAACGCATGCGGGAGGTATCTTTAAGGACAAGGTGCATCTCTTGCAGAAGACATACATGACTCCCGGACCTCTCTAAAGCTGAGAGGATGGCCAGCCTCTTAGTAGGGTTATTTAGCCCCCTAACATTTAAGCTTATACATTTGATGGTCATAGCCTATACTGAAGAGAGCAAACAGGGGAGACAAAAGCACAACCTAGGACTACCACCCACAATATTATCTAGACCGCCTAGTGCAATCAGGCCTGAGGATGTCTTCTCAAAAGACCAACATCGCAGGGAAAACCAACAACAAAAAAACAAAAAGCACAACAGGTGCATATGACACAAAAGTCCTCGATCGTCTATCCTCGCAAGGTAATATCTCCACGGGCAGTATATCCCACCATGTCAGTAACTCGGTCCGTTGCCCCCGCTGCCCCGACCCTCTTCAACAATCAACATATTATTACGACTGCGGCCTGCAGTAATCCCGGGCGCCCCCGGGTGCCCAAACTAGGCCGAGGTGCCGGCGGCCACGCTATTCAAAGCGGCTTCTCTCTCCGATCTCAGCTCCAAGGCCGACGGGCTTTGCAACTTCCTTTTCTTCTCTTTTCTCCACCACCGAGGAGGGCCCCCGCCGATAGAGCCACCCCCTCACTCGCCTCCCGGCCAATGTCCTCAAGGCCCAGGACGCGGCCAGCCTCCGTAACCGATTTCACCTGCCGAAGCTGATCCTCCCAGCGGTAGACCAGGCGGAACGGATGGCCCCAAGAGTAGGACACATTGTGTGCCCTCAGGTGATCCGTGATCGGCCTAAACTCTCTCTGTCTCTGCAAAGTCTGCACAGATAAATCATGAAAGAGCTGAAGTTCATGCCCTCGAAAGATGAAACACTGGAGGTTGCGGGCCCGCTGTAGAATCTTTTCTTTAAGGACAAAATTGTGGAGACAGGCTAAAATGTCTGGGGGGCGGTCTCCAGAGGCCCCAGTGCGCCAAACTCGATGCACCCGGTCCAGGACTACCTCCTGTGTCTCTTCTGTGCCAAGCAGGGAGCGAAACAAATCCACCACGTAGCCCCCAATATCCCCTTTTTCCGCGCCCACCGGGGCCCCACGTATACAAATATTTTGTCTCCTCAAGCGATTTTCCAAGTCCTCGACCGCCATCTGAAGAAGGTCCTGTTGCTCTCGGAGGCGGATTACCTCCTGTTGCAGGCCCGCGACTTCTTCACTGCGAGGGATCTCACTGTCCTCTAGCTGTGATACACGTTCACCCAAGGAGGTAACCTCTCCTCGTATCTCCTTCACCTCCCGTGAGATGTCCCTACGCAGTTCTTGGATATCGCCCCGGAGCGACTCAAACAGGGAGGTTAGAATGCCCTTTGTCACAGAAGAACTTTCCTCTGGCTCCGTCTCAACTCGGCTTTCCAAGGCCCTCGCCTCAGGTAAGTCCTCCATCATAGACCCAGGTGCAGAGTGCTCCCCTGCTAACATGTCCCTAACTGAGCGCTCGCGTTTGGACTTCGATGTCGCCATGGCGCGCCGGCATGATCTCACCTCACTAGCTCAGCTCCACAAGTCCTCCAAGATCACTTTTCAAGGCCGGTCGGCGTGCACCGCTCTTTCCGGAACCGCGCCAGGGCACAGCTCCCAGCCGCCACCACGTATAACGGTCCGCTCCTTTTGCCCTTTTGCAGGACTGCCAGCCAGGCTAGTTAAAGAATCAAGTGCTGGGGTGTACCACCCGGAAGCCAGGTAACCGGGTCCCCGCTATCCACCGGGGGCCTGGGCCCTGAGCGCCACTCACCCCACCAGGCTCTTCAACCACCATGCGCCGGGCCCCGCGGTACTCTCCAATTATCAAGGGGCCCCAAGTAGGCCCCTCAGCCCTCAATCCCCGGCGCCCCGGCTGCAAGGGCCGCCAAGGGGAAGGCCAGTCCCGTGGCCCAGGCCGTGCCTCGTGCCGCACCGCAGCCGCACCCAGACTGCTGGGCTGAGCCTCTCTCCTGCACGCGGGAGCGGCGCAACCTGGCCCCGACCAGAGCCGCCGCGCCCGGAACACCTGATGGGAGCTGCGCGATGCGGGGAAATTCTCCAAGCTTCCCCCAGACTGGCCACAGGTCGCTCTTTCGGGCCGAGGCGGCGGAGCACAAACAGGAACGTCCTAGCGCTCCACCATCTTGACCACGCCAGTACAGTATTTAGTGGGCATCCCTAGGCGAAGAAATCAGACTCGACGGACAGAAGAAGACCAGCACCAAGAAGATCTAAGGCACAAGAACTGTGGACCTGCTGCATCAAAGAACCCCTGCCTACTGGACCCAGGACCCAACAATCATCAGTCCTGTCCTCTCACGCTCCTCCACTCAACACCCCTCCACTCTACTCCATTCTAAGACACTTTTATCCACTCTAACATTCCACTTTACACCACTCTACGACCCTTCCTGACACTCCACAAAACTCCATTTCACTCTGTCACTCTAATACACTCTGCTCTACACCACTGGACTCCACACCACTTTATGACTTCCACTCTACGATTCTCCACTCTAGGACATTCTAAGACACTCCACTTTACTCTACAACACTCCATTCTTCATTCTATGCCACTCCACTCAACAACATTCTACACCACACTGTGTGAAAGCTTAGTCGGTGGTTGATGTGGGGCGGCCCTTGATGGTGAAGAGATTTGTATGCTAGTTTGAGGATTTTGAAGAGGCATCTCTTCTGGATCGGGAGCCAGTGGAGGTCTCTGAGGTGAGGGGAGATGCTAGAGATTTTGGGGAGGTTCAGGCTGCGGTGTTCTGTACAGTCTGGAGTCTTCTTAGTATCTGGGTGGAAATTCCGGCGTAGAGGGCGTTGCCATAGTCGAGGCAGCTGGTGACCACAGCATACATGACAGTTTTTCAGGTGTTGGTAGGAATCCATTTGAAAATTCGATGGAGCATTCAGAGGATGTCGAAGCAAAAGGTGGCGACTGAGTTTACTTGCTGATTCATGGACAGTTGGCTGTCAAGGATGATGCCAAGGTTTCATGCGTGGTCTGATGGAGTGAGTTTAGGTCTGAGTTCTGCTCACCACCAGCTATGGTCCCATAAGGAGGTGTTTCTCTCAAAGATCAGGACTTCCGTTACATTGGTGTTTAGTTTGAGGCAGCTGTCTTTCATCCATGTTGCTATGGTGGTCATGGCACTGCAGAGGTTGGTTTTGGCATTGTGGGGGTCCTCGGTGAGTAAGAACATCAGTTGGGTGTTGTCGACGTAGGAGACTACGTGGAGTCCGTGGGCTTCGATAATGCCTGTGAGGGGGGTCATGTAGATGTCGAAAAGGGAGGGGCCGAGGAAAGATCCTTGGGGAACGCTGCAGGTGATGGTCCTGGGTGCAGAAGTGAAGGGAGGAAGGCAGATGCTCTGAGTGCCGCCTTAGAGGAAAGAGGCGATCCACTTGAGGATCTTTTGTTGAATACCTATGTTGTGAAGTCTTTTGAGGAGGGTTTGGTGGGAGACTTACTGAATGCCATAGAGAGGTCCAGGAGGATTACAGCTGCCATCTCTCCTCACTTGAGGAGGTTTAAGATGTCATCCATCGCAGCGATCAGTGCAGTCTCCGTGCTGTGGTTGGCCTGGAATCCTAATTGTGAGGTGTCAAGAAGGCGGTTTCATTTGAGGTGTTCGGTGAGCTGTTGGTTGATGGCTTTCTCGAGTACTTGGGTAGGGGAGCAGGGAGATTGGGCTGTAGTTTTTGAGGTCTCTGGGGTCAGCGAAGGGTTTCTTTAGGAGGGTTGACCTCAGTGTGCTTCCATCCGTCCGGGAAGGTTGCAGTGGAGATGGAGGTGTTGAAGATGCTGGTTAGTTCCGTGCTGATGGTGTTGGTTCTGAGATTGACGAGACGAGGCTGGGGGCAGGCGTCGGTTGGTGCTCTAGAGTGGATGGATGACATGATGCTTAAGGTGGTCTGTGTAGTGATTGGGGACCAGGTGGTTATCTTGTAGCAGGTATTTGCTGTTTGAGGGAGGTTGTCAAGGATGGCAGTGGTGGGTTGGGAGTTGATGTTGTTGTAGATGGTGGTGGTCTTGCTGTGGAAGTAGTATGAAAGGGTGTTGCATAGTTTCTGGGGCGGGCGGATAGTGGTTTCTGTGGCTGTTGGGCTGGAGAATTCCTTGATGATTTTGAAGAGTTCCTTTGTGTGGTTGGCTGTGGTGTGGATGCTGGTGGTGATTGCTGCTCTCTTGACTGCCTTGATGTGGCGGTGGTACTGGTTGAGGGCTGCCTTGTGAGCTGCTCTCAGAGGGGTCCTTGGTTATGCGCCATTGTTTCTCGAGTCAGTGGCAGTTGTGTTTGGAGTTTCTGAGATCCAGAGGGTACCATCTTGCTTGCTTTGCGGTGTTGTTTTTTGCTGGTTTCAGTGAGGTGCTTTTGTCCGTGCATCTGGTGAGCCAGGTGGTGAAGTTCCGAACGGCCTGGTTGAGTTCTGCCATGGGCTCTGGTTGCATGCTGCCTAGGATCTGTGTCAATAGGGTCTCGGTTACCTTGCCCCAACTTTGGTGGGGAGTACTGTGGTGCTTAAAGAAGGTGTGCTGGGCTTCAGAGATGGTGAAGTGGATGGTGTTGTGGTCAGTCCAGGTGAGTTCAGTGGCAAGGGTGAGTTTGATTCTGTAACTGAAAGTGAAGATGATGTTAGTCAAGTGTGTGCCCGACTTTGTGTGTGGGTTGGTTGACCAGCTGGGTGAGGCCAGTGTTGTTGAGGTTCTCCAGGAGGGAGGTGGAGTTGGTGTGGTCATTGAGGCGGAAGTGGAGATCGCCGAGTAGGACGTAGTGAAGAGAGTTTATGGCGAGGGGGGGCGATACGTTGGTGATGGCATTGCAGAAGGCTGTGCGTGATCCCAGGGGTTTGTACACTAGGGTGCCTTGCATCGTGGTGTTGGCAACGGTCTGTAGTCGGAAGTTGAGGTGTTCCATGAAGGCCTTTTGGTTGTCATTGGTGTATGTGCTTTGGATGGTTTCCTTGAAGATGATGGTGATGCCCCGCCATGTTTGTTGGTGCACTCTTGGTGTATCATCTTGTAGCCATCAGGGGTGGCCATGGCTTTGTCGGGATTTGAGGAGGGGTTAATCTGTATTTCAGTGATGAAGGCGATATCCAGGTTGTAGGTGGTGATGGTGTCCCAGATTTCTGTGGCGTGTTTGCATTGGGATGGGGTGTTGAGCAGGATCCACTGGAGAGGATCTGAGTTCCTTATAGTCCTTGGCATGGGTGTGGTGCCGGCATCAGTGTGGGCCTGAGTTGCAGGAGAAGCGATGGTGTTGGCAGCTGACGGGTCCTTTGGTTGATCATGGGGAGGCTGTGAAGCAGCTATTTTTGTGGGGTCCGATGTTTATAGCCTGAAAGCTCCTTAGTGATGCTGCCGTGGAAGCAGGGAGGACCAGGGATCCTGGTGCTGGGAGCGGTCCAGGCGCGGTTGGGTGCACACAGGCTTGCCTTTGGTGCGCCTGCTAAGCGTGGCCACGCAGAGGCCTGCATTAAGTGTCCTGCAGGTTTGGAGGGGGTGGGTGGCTGGAGGGCGGGAGCGGCAGAGGTGGTATATTAGCAATAGAAGACAAGATGAAGAAGAATGTGGGTAGAGCTGGCATGAGGCAGGAAGGCCATGAAGCGTCTGGGGAGCTGTGTCTGGCCCAAGGTCACTCCACTCTACAACACTCTATGCCACTCTGGGCCACTTAATTATATACTACAACTTTCCACATCAGTCTTCTCTAAGCCACAAACTTTTAGCCATGCTGAACAGCAACTACACTGGTGTACAACATGGCTATAACACACTGGCAAAACCAATAGACCACATTCAACGCCTATTACCTTTCCAATGCTTGTTGTTTTTTAGGCACTGGGAGATTAAGGGCCTCATTACGGGGCTGACGGTCCAAGGACCGCCATCCTTGCGGTGATGGTTATACTGCTGCAAAAGTGGCATTCTGAGCGCCACATTACAACCCTGGCGAGCGGACTCACCAGGGAACCGCTGTCTCTACGGGAACGTGGTTCCCGATGGGTAGACAGCAGCTGGAGTTCTACTCGGACACGGCAGTGCTGAATTCGGCTCCACCGCATTAATTTCAACTCCGCTTTCTGCCAGCCTTTCCATGGTGATGACCCTGCCATGGAAAGGCTGGTGGAAAGCCAGTGCCGGGGGCCACAGGTGCCCCCTTGTCCAGCACCATCGGAATGTGCACTGTCTGCTTTGCAGACAGTACGCGTTCCGATGGTGCTGGGATGCTATGGTATTGACCTAGGCTCCCTTAAGGGAGCGAGGCCAATACCGTAGCACTGTTCCCGTCTGGCAGCCCAGTGGGAACCTCGTAATACAATGTTCTCACCGGTCATCCGGCGGGAACATTGTAATATCGTCAGCGGTCGGCTACCCACCTAACTACTTAGTGATTTTGTATTTTTTGCTGTCAGTCATCCGCTTGGGAGTGCAATGAGTCATCATTTGCAGTTTTCCGCGGTGTCCGGGGTAGTTCTGACTACACCTCTGGTTGTTGTTGCAGCCGCTGTGCTTGCAGATATGGCTTAAGCCTTGGGGGCGCTCTTAGTAATTATATGTCCTTGAAATGTTATTAAAATAAACTTCTTTGCTAAAGGTTGTGTCAGACCTGTGCTGTGAGTTTTCAGTTCCTTTTGCATAGTTAAACAGACGCATGTCCGAGCTAATTGTAACCAATAAGGAACCCAAACTCTCTTAAACAAAAGTGTAGAACATTTCATAAAGTCTCCCAGAAATGTACAAAAAAGTTACATTGTGAGGCGCACAAACAAATCCCATCACCCACACCTCCTAAAAATGAGGGAATGTATGGGGCATGTTCACAACTGAGATGCACCCATACTCTGGCCTGTTGTTAGAGTAACTTGGTTTGTGCTTCTAAGATGAAACTATGCATTTGAAATATTGACGAATCATAACAAACGCCTGACATTGTGGGTGTTCCAAATATTCCCCTTAGCAACCACCACCCCTCCTCTTTGAATATGAACTATGTTCCCATCCTGTTTTCTAGTCTCACTATCTACAAATCCTGATACTGTGAACCAGTATCTATTGGAACTTCCATATCCATGCACAAGTTACACCTCTGGCAAAAAAAAAGAGTTGAGAATTTCCCTAAAACGTTTTCTTCATCTCCGCTCCACACCTGTGATGATGATTTCTTTTAAAAGCGAAATATTTAGTGTTCATATCAACATTAACACGTAACACAGAAATGTATTTAGTGTGTATTTTCATGTTTAGAATTACCATAGCTTAGGTGGCCTGTATTTTGAAAATAACTAATGTCTGGTTGCCGTTCCAATTATCTCAAGAGGTCTGTTTATTCCAGAGAAAGCCGACTCCACATATATCATCTGGATGTGGTTGTGGGTTTTCTGTTGTCAAGTGAAATGTTTTCTTTTGCGGAATCCGTGTTGAATGTATTAACGAGCTGCTGCGATGCACCCTCAGAGTAACGCTTTGTCTAATGTACCTCATTAAGTTGCAGATAACTAAGGGGGTTATTACAACTTTGGAGGAGGTGTTAATCCATCCCAAAAGTGACGGTAAAGTGACGGATATACCACCAGCCGTATTACGAGTCCATTATTTCCTACGGAACTCGTAATACGGCTGGTGGTATATCCGTCAATTTACAGTCACTTTTGGGACGGATTAACACCTCCTCCAAAGTTGTAATAACCCCCTAAGTCTGAGTAGTCACACTGTGTAGTAGCTCGAGAAAATACCAAGTTTATATTGTCAGTATGTGCTTTAACCTTATTGGTCTTTTGTGAGGGAACCACCTGTGGGGGTATAAAAGTTATAATTGTGGGATTTAGGCTAATGCAATGTAGACGAGAAACTTAGAAGATCCTTTAGAAGCTTTCTGGCCGGACTCTTGGTGAGGACTAATGTTCCCTGACTTACTATCAGATCCTTCCCCCGACTGAGAAGAGTAGGGTGCTCTATGGGAGAGCTGATTGTACCTGACTTTCCTTCTAAGAACCCTTAATAATAGTTTGTCTTTGTTTTATGACTTTTAATTGCTTTGAATTATACATTGACTAATGCATCCGTGCATTGATTATTGATCTATAACTAACGATGGTTTGAGTTTGTAACTTTGCTAATCCTTTAACAAACTTTTATAGTTTGAAACTTAACTCTCGTACTGGAGTCTAACGTGCTTCATGTTTTTGAAATGTATTGAAATTTTATGTTTAGTCTCAGTCAGAACTAACAATTTACCGGAGACAGCTTCATGTACTGAAGCATGAAGCAACGTCCTCCATCATCTACATCATTCCTAGGTGTGTCTTGGTCAGACTGTCGTGCTGTCGTATCGCTGCTGGCTGCCCTGTGGTCCGGGGGATAAACGTCTGCTCCCTAAGAACTCATTTAAACAGGATGTATTTAAAAAAAAAACATAATGCAGATCCAGTCCTTTTAAAGGTTAGGTGCTGCTTTAAAAAATACTTGCCATTTGGGAATGCAAATTTGGGGGGTGGGAGGGGGGGGTCTCCTGTCCCTTGCAGGCCCCCATCTCTGCCTTTGCTGTCACTCAAAGGGATTGCAAATTGTGACTAGTCTAATTAATATTCATTAGGTAGGTTGTTCTGCTGCCCCCTTTGAATTCGTAGGTTGCAATGCAACCTATCAGTAAACAGGCTTTATTGCACATTGTCAGTAATTCCCAAACCAGTAAGTGGGCGTACGCCTTTATTAGTGAATGGATGGGTATACATCTGGCCCACTGACACTGGTAGGGTCGTTTGAAGGGTGTAAATCTACTCCATAAGTGTAAATGTATTCAACGCTGCCTCAAAACATTCCACTCCAGCAGATGCCGGCCCAGAATACAAACATTTTGCACTGGGTTTCTGTCACAGAAGTGAAAAATCTGCACAAAATGTTTTCTTTTGAATTTACTTTCAAGCTCAAAATGGGTTTTGTGTTGAAATGTTCTCTCAAAGTAACGCAAAGCAGTGCTTATTGCTCCTGTGCGTTACTCTGTGTCAAGAGGGTGTTCCATCGGTGGTACATGGGCATTCCCTTGCAGCAACCCATGGTTCTTGACACAAAAAGTAATCTACTGATAACAATAGACCTGGTTGTGCACCAAGAAATAGCCCCATTTTTAAGCAGGAGTTAAAAGAGAAAAATACTTTTACTCCTCCTAATGTTTCCCTCTTCGCATGTGAGCTGCGCAGAACAACACACATGCAAATTAGGAAAAGTTTTGAGGTTAGTCTAAGCATAGTTTTTTATACTGTAAGGTAGCCGTCCGGTAGAAAACCTATGCAAGACTCGCGCAGACACGCTTGCACTATGGCGGGAAGGAGTGTGCATGGCAGGTGGCTGCTCGATTGTGTACGAAAGAGTAACCCCATTGTTATTCACAAACTACACTTCTAAAGTTACTGCAGCCCTAAAGGCCACAAGACAGTTGTAAATGTACTCCAGCCCAGCCTTGGAGTAACTCAAGCAACACACAAGGCCACTCACAGGTAATGTAACAAATTCTCATAGAAAATAATGGAGGCAGGGGCTTAATCTAACACCACATAGAAAATAACGTTAAATTAAATGCATTATTTTGACTGTAAAAATAAATATGTAAATCATTTTTGTTAGCCGTAAAAAGTTACATTACATTAAAATTAAAGAATTAATATTTTTTAAATGAATAATTATCTGTTTTAGGAAAATAATTTACATTAATCTTTTGTAATTTAATAATTATCTTTAAATTCATTGAGCAAATAGATTTTAATTAACGTTTGTAAATAATTAAATTTTAATGTGCTAATGAGGACTTTTTTTTACATTTCATTAAAAAAGTATGCTTATAAAGTAAATTAATACATTGTCATTATTTAAATAGTTAAAGATTTACTTTGTGTTAGTGTACTATAACATTTTATTTTTGTTCTAGGTTTGTAATGAATATTTTAAATTAATGTACAATTGTTTTACTTTACATTTTTTATTATATTTTTTTAATAAATTAACTACTATTACTGTTCTCAGTCATAAGCCTTAGACAGCTTCCCAAGAACACCATTGGACACATTTTTAAATTCCCATAAGTAGTAAATCTACACCTGTTTGTAGTAATAATACTGGTCGAGATGTACTGCTTTTCTTTGTGAATCAGGCCCCAAGACACCCCAGAAATGCATTTCTTTTCCACTGCCAAAGGCCTCTGGTCATATCACCTAACAATGAATCAGACATATCCACCTAAGGATACCGGTCCGACAACACAATACCCAAAACACCTCATGACAAGTGAAATATGACATTGGCGGGGTCAGAGTTGGACATAAAACAGGCTCTGGCACCAAAATAAAAGTGCCCCCATTAGAGAGCTACACAGTTGAAAAGTGGCCCATGTTTGCAAATTGTGGCAGTTTTGAACTTGTAAAGACGCGCTCTATAAGTGTGCAAAATTTGGAATACTGCTCAGATCTGTGCTTGCTACCTTTAGGCAATGTTTGATCTAATATTAGAGAAATCAACATTAAAACGGGCCAACAGACTAAAAAACAGACCCACAAACAGTCAAAAGACCATCTCGTACATTGGCCTGTCCGACCGCCTGCCAGGCATGCTCTGATTGCCCTCTAGGTAGAGGTGGGTGAGCCACTGAAAGCTCGAGCCTTGTGCGAGCTTAAAGCCTGGCTTTGGATCAGCTCGAGTTTATGTTGGGACCTTGAGCCCATAATGAGCCGAGCTTTTATGTGGATTCTGCTTGCCACCCTCCCTCTACTCAGGATGTGGCGTTACCGAGCTGCTGACTTTGCAACTGAGGAGCAAGGTTTGAGCCTCGGGTTGGCTAAACATTCAGTGATTCTGCACAAATCACTTAATCTACCCGTGCCTACGGAAATAATGTGTCCTTGTGTAATGTAATTGGTGCTCATGTAAAGTGCTCCAATACCTTTCGGGTCAAGTTTACACTTTTTATAAAAACTGCAGAAAAGTGCACTTAAAGTTAAGAACAAAGTGTTAACATAAAAAATAAAAGACAAATAGATATCCATTTAGTGGCAATTTGTACAAAATGGGATCCAGGAAAAGGGGATAAATCACAAGTATTTTATTTTACCAAAACTCCTTTTTCTTCATCATGGCATATGAAAACACTTTCAAACATGTGAGCTCAGAATACCAGTTGTACAAAAACCTATTATGTCTGATTTCATAGACGATAAATCTGGGCCGCTTACAGGAGTCACATGACAACTATCTTGCCGTGTTAGTTTAGTAGTGGTTCCTAAAAACTATCCCTTTTAATAAGTACTTATGATTAATAAGTATTTCTCAGTGAAGTGCTATAATGTCACATATTAATGTCAAGACTTCTGTATGTTAAGGAAATAGACTTTTTTGAATTTTCAAGATACTTTATAACGTTTTACGTAGTTTGTTGTCTGATTTAAATAGCAGCCCTTTTTCGGTTCATAGTTTGTGCACTGCCGCCAAGAGTTCAGCCAGGCCCTTGGCTCGGCTCTCCCTGTCAACATGATTGTCCGCAGAAATATTTTCGGGGGCGGGGGGCGGGCATAATTTTGAACGTCCGCTGCATCCCAGACTGTAGTGTTACGCTGCACTGTGAGCCTGCACTCCAGACTGTACCTAAATCCGGGAAGGGTTGGGGGGAGGGGAGGACAAGTGCTCCCCCTTCTACCTCCATGGACGCCCATGCCTGTTTATTTGTTGGCTCACCCACTGCTACCTATAGGCCAGTTTGATCCTGGACCATGGTCCGCTATCATAACCTTGGGATCAGGTGGAAACATATCTGAGTCCCAGTAGTGGCACGCGGCCTACCAATGGCAGAATATGGGGTAGAAACAACAATAATATAACATAATATATAAAGCTGGTCAATGTCATGGTCTTCTCTGAACTCTCTCTGGACAGGAGAGATGTTGCCTCTATCAGCACAGCAGGTTCTAGCAGAGTGCAGTGTTGAACCATGACCACCAGGAGGCAGCATTGCTTTGCGGATAGCTCCTGCTGATGCTGAGGGAGTGTTCTTGGCTGGCTCCCTCCTACCCTGCCTTGCAGCTGGAGGTTTAGCGGGCTCTTCATTTACGTGCCATAAATCATAGATCTACTAATAATTTACACGGGTGGAATCCATCCAGCATTCCTGAATCCAGAGCATCTCAGCAGCATCATTCCACATGCAACGCTGCCTCGACCAGAACCAGATGTGTGACATGGCTGTGCGGGGGCAGGGCGTGTCTGGGGATCTCCGAGCCAGGAATGAACACTCCACTCGTCAGACAGCTTCCCGGGGCCCCCCTGCTCCACACCCCCTCTCCCCGCCCCTCACGGCTTCTGGAGAGCCCCTGCTACGCCCTTTACACAGCTCAGCGCTTCTGGTGTTCCGTGCACGGTTCTACAGGCCTCTGTTACTCTGTACACTCTGTTACAAGGACCTTTTATAGTACCTACGCTCATGGCTACCCCTTTACACACGGCTGACCGTGCACAGCTTCCGCTTACAAACACTGCTGCTCACGCACTGTTGCTCCTTCCATACACAGGTGCTCATACACTGCTGCCCCTTCCACACACTACTGCTCATGCACTGCTGCCCCTTCCACACACTGCTGCTCATGCACTGCTGCCCCCTCTACACCCTGCTGCTCACGCACTGTTGCTCCTTCTATACACAGGCGCTTATGCACTGCTGCCCCTTCCATACACAGGTGCTCATGCCCTACTGCCTCTCACTGCTGCCCCCTCTACACACTGCTGCTCATGCACTGTTGCTCCTTCTATACATAGGCGCTTATGCACTGCTGCCCCTTCCACACACTGCTGCTCATGCGCTGCTGCTCCCTTCCACACACTGCTGCTCATGCGCTGCTGCTCCCTCCACACACTTCTGCTCATGCACTGCTGCCCCCTCTACAACCTGCTGCTCATGCACTGCTGCCCCTTTCACACACTGCTGCTCATGCACTGCTGCCCCTCCACACACTGCTGCTCATGCGCTGCAGCCCCTTACCCACGCACTGCTGCTCATGCACTGCTGTCCCATCCATACACTGCTGCTCATGCACTGCTGCCTCTTCAACACACTGCTTATGGACTGCTGCCCCTTCCACACACTGCTGCTCATGCACTGCTGCCCCTTCCACACACTGCTGCTCATGCACTGCTGCCCCCTCTACACCCTGCTGCTCACGCACTGTTGCTCCTTCTATACACAGGCGCTTATGCACTGCTGCCCCTTCCATACACAGGTGCTCATGCCCTACTGCCTCTCACTGCTGCCCCCTCTACACACTGCTGCTCATGCACTGTTGCTCCTTCTATACATAGGCGCTTATGCACTGCTGCCCCTTCCACACACTGCTGCTCATGCGCTGCTGCTCCCTTCCACACACTGCTGCTCATGCGCTGCTGCTCCCTCCACACACTGCTGCTCATGCACTGCTGCCCCCTCTACAACCTGCTGCTCATGCACTGCTGCCCCCTCCACACACTGCTGCTCATGCACTGCTGCCCCTCCACACACTGCTGCTCATGCGCTGCAGCCCCTTACCCACACACTGCTGCTCATGCACTGCTGTCCCATCCATACACTGCTGCTCATGCACTGCTGCCCCTTCAACACACTGCTTATGGACTGCTGCCCCTTCCATGCACTGCTGCTCATTCACTGCTGCCCCATCCACACAGTGCTGCTCATGCACTGCTGGCGCTTCTTCACATGACTGCTCATGCGCTGCTGCCCCTTCCACATACTGCAGCTCATGCACCGCTGCCCCTTCCACACATTGCCGCTCTTGCACCACTTCCCCTTCTACACATGACTGCTCATGCACTGCTGCTCATTCTACACATGACTGCTCCTGCACTGCTGCCCCTTCTACATACTGCTGCTCCTGCACTGCTGCTCCTTCTACAAACTGCTGCTCATCCACAGCTGCCACTTCCATATACCTCTGCTCATGCACTGCCACCCCTTCTACTCATGACTGCTCATGCACTGCTGCCCATTTTACACACAGCTGCTCATGCACAGCCACCCCTTTTACACAGTGCTACTTAACCACTATGGTCCCTTCTACACACTGCTCCCTTTGCACTTCTGTCCCTTCCATACACTGCTGCCCATCTACACACTGCTGCTCATGCACTGCTGCCCCTTCTACACACTGCTGCTCATGCATTGCTGCCCCTTCTACACACTGCTGCTCATGCACTGCTGCCCCTTCTACACACTGCTGCTCATGCACTGCTGCCCATCCTACACATAACTGCTCATGCACTGCTGCCCTTCTACAAACGACTGCTCATGCACGGCTGCACCTTCAACACATGGCTGCTTGTGCACTGCTGCCCATTCTACACACAACTGCTCATGCACTGCTGCCCCTCTATAAAACTGTTCGTCATGCAATGCTTCCCCTTCCATACACGAGCTGCTCGTGCACTGTTCCCATTCTACACACTGCTGCTCATGCACTGCTGTCCTCTGTAAAACTGTTGCTCATGCACTGCTGCTCTTTCCATACCTAGGCTGCTCATGCACTGCTGCCCATTCTGTACACTGCTGCTCATGCTCTGCTGCCCTTCTACAAACTGTTGCTCATGCACTGCTGCTCCTTCCACACACTGTTGCTCATGCACAGCTGTCCCTTCCACACACTGCTGCCCAAGCACTGCTGTTCCTGCACTGCTGCCCTTCTACACACTGCTGTTGATGCACTGTTCATGCTCTGCTGCCCCTTTCTTCACACGGCTGCTCATGCACTGCTGCCTCTTTAACACAGAACTGCTCAGGTTCTGATGTTCCTTGCACATGCTCCAAGCTTTACTCATCATGGCTGATCATGCACAACTGTTGTTCCTGCTCATGGGTGGTCATATACTGCTGCACTTTCTACTCATGGTTAAAAATGTACTGGTGCCCCTTCTACTCATGGTTGATCATGTATTGCTGTCCCTTATATTCATGGTTGAATATGTACTTCTGCCCCTTCTCTTCATACCTGATCATGTACTGCTGCCCTTTCTACTCATGGCTGGTCATGTACTGCTGCCCTTTCTATTCATGGCTGATCATGTACTTCTGCCCTTTCTTCTCATGGTTGATCATGTACTGCTGCCCCATCTCCTCATACCTGATCATGTACCACTGCCCATTCTACTCATGCCTGTTCATGTACTAGTGCCCTTTTTACACATGGTTGATCATGTTCTGCTGCTCCTTCTACTTATGGCTGATATTACAGTGCTGCCTCTTCTGCTCATGGCTGATCATGTACTGCTGCACCTTCTACTCATGGTTGATCATGTACTGCTGCCCCTTCTACTCATGGTTGATCATGTACTGCTGCCCTTTCTACTCCCGGCTGATCATGTACTGCTGCCCTTTCTACTCCCGGCTGATCATGTACTGCTGCCCTTTTTACTCAAAGCTGATCATCTAGTGCTGCCCTTTCTACTCTTGGTTGATCACGTACTGCTGTCCCTTCTACTCATGGTTGATCATGTACTGCTGCCCTTTTGACTCGTGGTTGATCATTTACTGCTGTCCTTTCTACTCATGGTTGATCATGTACTGCTGCCCCTTCTACTCATGGTTGATCATGTACTGCTGCCCTTTTTACCCATGTTTGATCATTTACTGCTGCCCTTTTTACTCATGGTTGATCATTTACTGCTGTCCTTTTTACTCATGGTTGATCATTTACTGCTGCCCCTTCTACTCATGGTTGATCATGTACTGCTGCCCCTTCTACTCATGGTTGATCATGTACTGCTGCCCCTTCTACTCATGGTTGATCATGTACTGCTGCCCTTTTTACCCATGGTTGATCATGTACTGCTGCCCTTTTTACCCGTGGTTGATCATGTACTACTGACCCTTCTACTCATGGCTGATCATATACTACTGCCCTTTCTACTCATGGTTGATCATCTACTGCTGCCCCTTCTACTCATGGTTGCTCATGTACTGCTGCCCTTTCTACTCATGGCTGATCATGTTCTACCCTTTCTGCTCATGACTGAGCATCTACTGCTGCCCTTCCTACTCATGGTGGATCATGTTTTGCTGCCCTTTGTAGTCATGGTAGATTGATCATGTAATGCTGCCCCTCCTACTCATGGTTGATCATGTGCTGCTGCCCCTTCTACTCATGGTGGATCATGTGCTGCTGCCCCTTCTACTTTTGGTTGATCATGCATTGCTGCCCTTTCCACATAGTCTCCAGCTCCGTATTTGCGCTGACATCATGCCTGCTGCCCTGTGCCTTTGCGAACTGATGACCTGCAGGAGACATGCACACTACCTGGAGCAGGAGTGTACTTCACTGAAAAGCTCCAGCAGGTCGCCGATGTGCTTCTAGCTGGAGAACTGATGCACTCTGCTGATGACCTCCTGTGAACCCAACATAGTGCCAAGAAGCACGTTCCACTATCACAGCGATGACGTCTTCCCGCAGCCAAGAAATGTGTTCCTAGAAGCCAGTGCCACATCTGGAGCAGAAGAAGCCTCTGCAGGTGTTCTGAGGGCCACCCACAAGCTTCAAACACGTGCGTGGCTACAGGGGTTGCATCTGGGACGTGTCTGGCGGGTGCCCGGAGGTAGACAGGAGCTGCACGAACTAGAAGAAAGATGTAATACGATATTGAAACTAACCCATACTGCAAACGGCCCAGTAAACAAACTATAACTCACTAGCACGGTGCCAGGGCGGGGTGAGGGGGAGGGTGGACAAAGCTTACTAGGAGCGCTTTATGGAGCCCCCCCCACCCCCGGGGATGTGGCCCTTTCCATTGCAAGGAATGAGATCCCCTAGGTCCACCACGGAGGGCAGTGGTACAGCTAGGGTTGCTACCTTACTCCCTGTCGTGACAGACACTGTTTCCAGTCCTGTACTTTTCACCCACAAGTCATTGCTCTCAGGGGTGGGAGTCGAGTTAATTAAATTAAAACAAACAAAGACTACCAGACCCAGAATGCTTGACGCTGTCACATGAAAGCCCAGGACCGGAAACAGTGTCTGGCGATGACACTGGAGTGAGATGTCCACCTTAGGTACAGCGCCTAAAGGAGACGTGAGCAGAGCAGGCACTACGCTGTGAGCAAAACATACGTTTCCTGTGATGATCTACTGCAGCCCTTTGTTATGGCTGACACCGACCACCTAACCGGGAAAGTTGTGGCATCACTTTGTGTTGAGGGAGTGGGCAGGGTCATTGTTTGATGTTGTGTTGTTTGTGTAATGTGTGTACATTTCAGCTGTCCAGAGTGGCTTTGGCACTAATGTTCATTGTTTTGTGATTGTAAATTGTGTTTGTATAGCGCTTACTACCCCTGACGAGGCATTGAAGTGCTTTGCTGTGAGTAGCACGCTACTCCGGAACCCATGGTCAGTGATATAAGTTAATAGATTAGTAAATTGTGTTTTTATTTTTTTCCTTTTTGTTTCCTTCTGGATTAGTAGTAGTAAGTGTGCTGGGTTAGTGGAGTGTGAAGTAGTCTTGAGTGGTTGGTTCTTGATTGCTATAGGTGTTAGTTGGTGTACTGATTGCTCCCTTGTCTACCCTGTGGGGAGTGTTCTAAAGGTTGTAATGTACTGTGACTACACCTATACAGCATTTACTTATCCCGACGATGTGTTGAGGGGTTTTATGGTGGGTAGGACGTGTAGGAAGCTGACACTGTATGTACTATATCAAAATGATATATAGTGTGCAGAGTCCGGTGGTTCCCCAGAGTCTTAACAGAGGCTAAAGTATATAATGTTAATGCTCTCTTTTGTGGTAGTGTGGCCGAGCAGTTAGGCTTATCAGAGGGTAGTGTTGTACGCACACAGTTAAGAAATGAGGCACACACTCAATGACTAACTCCAGGCCAATGTTTTTATATAGCAAAAATATATTTTGTTACTTTATTTCTATAACCAAAAGGGTCTTTGTTGCAGGTAATTATAGTTGTAAGTTTGCATCAAGCTTATGTATCAAATGCACTTTGTTTGGATTTTGCAGATAAAACAGTTTACAAGTAAGTAACACTGTTAGAAATGGGGTCTCTAATTGGCAGTCGGTTTGCACCCTATCCAAGTAGGGACCCTCACTCTAGTCGGGATAAGGGAGACACCCGCTCAGATAAGCCCTGCTCACCCCTTGGTAGCTTGGCACGAGCAGTCAGGCTTATCTCAGAAGCAATGTATAAAGCATTTGCACATAACACACAGTAATAAGTGAAAACACTTCAAACAGACACCCACCAGTTTTAGAAAAATAGCCAATATTTATCTATATAAAACAAGACCAAATACAATAAAAATCCAACATACAGTAATAAAAATATGAATTCTGCAAGATTTACTCAAAAATACAGTTCGTGAAGTCGATAGCTCCACCTGGGGCTATCATGGCGTTGTGATCCACAAAACCAACAGAACAGGCTGGCTGCGGCGTTGCGGGCCAGCTACGGTGTCAGGAGCGTCGTCGTCGGGGATGCCCAGGCTGCGGTGTGAGCAGCCGATGCCAGAGTGCAGGGACCACAAGTCGCGCTGCGAGCAGCGGCTCGGTGAAGTAGTCTAAAGACTGCGTCGGTGAGATGAGGGTCGCAGGGCGAAGTGGGGCAATGTGACTCCATGCGGCGTCCACAGGTCACAGTGCAGGCAAACAGTCTCGTTGGCGGCGTCGCAGTGGTTTCTCCTCTTGAGCAGCACAAAACACACAGTTCCCAGTGCTGCAGGTTGAGGAAACTGAAGTCGTTGGTGTCCCTGAGGCTTCCAACAGGAGGCAAGCTCTACTCCAAGCCCTTGGAGAACTTTCTCAAGCAGGACCCACAGCAAAGCTTACCCTTTGCACTCTTTTCAGGCAGAAGCAGCAACTGCAGGCCAGTCCAGCAAAGCAGCACAGCAAAGGGACAGTACTCCTCCTTCAGCTCTCCAGCTCTTCTCCTGGGCAGAGGTTCCTCTTGACTCCAGAAAGATTCTAAAAGTCAGGGGTTTTGGGTCTTCATCTTATAACCAGTTCTGCCTTTGAAGTTCGCAAACTTCAAAGCAAAGCCTCAGGTGTTTGCAAGATCCTTCCTTGTCCAGGCCAGGCCCCAGACGCACACCAGGGGGTCGGAGACTGCATTGTGTGAGGGCAGGCACAGTCGTTTCAGGTGTGAATGACCAATTCCCCCCCAGCTCAGATGGCTCATCAGGATATGCAGGCTACACCCCGCCTCCTTTGTGTCACTGTCTAGAGAGGTGCAAAACATCCCAACTGTCAAACTGACCCAGACAGACAATCCACAAACAGGCAGAGTCACAGAACGGTTTAAGCAAGAAAATGCCTACTTTCTAAAAGTGGCATTTTCAAACAGACAATTGAACAACCAACTTTACTAAAAGATGTATTTTTAAATTGTGAGTTCAGAGACCCTAAACTCCACATTTTTATCTGCTCTCAAAGGGAATCTGCGCTTTAAGGATATTTAAAGGCATCCCCGATGTTAACCTATGAGAGAGACAGGCCTTGCACAGTGAAAACCAAATTTGGCAGTATTTCACTGTTAGGACATATAAAACACACTAGTATATGTCCTACCTTAAACATACACTGCACCTTGCCCCTGGGGCTACTTAGGGCCTACCTTAGGGGTGCCTGACATGTAGTAGAAGAGAAGGTTTAGGCCCGGCAAGTGGGTACACTTGCCAAGTTGAAATGTCAGTTTAAAACTGCACACACAGACACTGCAGTGGCAGGTCTGAGCCATGTTTACAGGGCTACTAATGTGGGTGGCACAATCAGTGCTGCAGACCCACTAGTAGCATTTGATTTACAGGCCCTGGGCACCTCAAGTGCACTTTACTTGGGACTTACCTGTAAATCAAATATGCCAATCAAGGATAAACCAATCAACAGTACAGTTTACACAGAGAGCATATGCACTTTAGCACTGGTTTGCAGTGGTAAAGTGCCCAGAGTCCTAAAGCCAACAAAAACAGGTCAGAAAAAATAGGAGGAAGGAGGCAAAAGGACTGGGGATGACCCTCCAAAAGGGCCATTTTCAACAAACACTTTTCAATTTCAAAAGTAGACAAAGCATTTTTCAAAGCAATCAATGCAGTTGTAGGAGAGGAAACATGTTAGCACAGTTTACAGATAAGTACTGGACTTACGGTTCCAGTTTTTGGGAGTTAGGATGTCCACAGGTCAAAGTTCAAGTTTACCCAAGAAGTGCACCAACCAGCAACACTGGGCCGGCTGGGTACCGAGTTCAAAGTTGGTGTTGGGTTTTTAATGGAATCCTATGAGGACTGGGGGCACGCAGAAGAAAACGGGTTGCAGGTAAGTACCCGTGACATCAGGGCACAGACCTGGGAGGGGTTTAGCACCTGGAGGGCGACGGGTCAGCCCCAAACACACATCCTCAGCAGCATAGAGGTGGCAGGGTGCAAACACAGCATTGTGTGCCCAATGCTTTTCAATGGGGAACCCGGGGTGGGCACAAAGATGCTACAGGCTGGGTCCAGGGAGTCGGTTGTGGAAAACCAAAGGCTGGACAAGGCGGAGAGTGTCCCAATGGACATTGCTGGACCGTCGGTCGGATTCCTCAATGCCAGGGGGCTGCGGTGCAGGGGTACCTTTGGATGGCAGGAATCTTCATCGGATCCCGTCGCAGTCAGGGGGGTCCTCCGGATTTAGGCTGCAGGTGTCATTGTGTTGGCCAGGAGGGGTCAACCCAGGGTGGACTCGAGGTCGGAATCACCTTGGGACCTTTTCTGGACCGGTGGGACACCTGGACATGGGCTGTGAGTGTCTGGTGCAGAGTAGGCAGGACCTGTGGATCTGGGGCAGTTTTGGATTCCTTCTTGGCTGTTTTTTGTGGACAGGGCTGCGTGCTCTGGTGTTCTTGGTCCTCTGCTGGGCAGGCAGTCCTTTGGGAGGGTTTGTAGAAGTCTCTGGTCCTGCAGGATGCATTGCCTTTTTGTAGCAGGAGTCTTGAACCTGCAGACAGACAAGTAGGGCTCGGGCCAAGTCAGTTGTAGTCTGGAGTCTTCACTGCTGGGGTCGGCTTTTCAGTCCTTCTTCTTGAGGTCACCAGGAATCTGAAGAGCAAGGTTCAGGAGTGCCCCTAAATATTAGATTTAGGGGTAATACAGGGGTGAGAGGGCAGTAGCCAATGGCTTCTGTCCCTGATGGTGGCTACACCCTTCACCCTCCCTGTGCTCACTCTCTTTGGGGAGGGGAGGCACATTCCTTTCCCTATTGGTCACTCTCCTCCAAAACAAGATGGAGGATTCTGCAAAGAGGGGGTCACTTCAGATGTGGACACCTTAGTTGTGGTCCTAGCTGCAGTGGTCACTCCTCCTTGTTTTTCCTAATTTTCCTGCTGGACCTTCTGCCAAAAGTGGGGCTTGGTTCGGGGGGGGGAGGGGCTAAGGGATTAGGGGGACAGTGCCCCAGAGCACTAGCTGGAGTGCTCTGGGGCACGATAACAGGGGGCCTGAGTGTTTGAGGCTCACCCCTAAGTGTTGCAGATCCTGCAGGGAGGAGGTGTGAAGGACTTCCACCCAGAGCAGGCTTTGTTCCTGACCCCAGAGAGCTCAAAGGCTCTCACCCCATGGGGTCAGAAATGTGTCTGTTAGTGGCAGGCTAGCACAGACCAGTCAGATCTACACTAGGGGTTGGGTAAAATACAGAGGACATCTCTAAGATGCCATCTGTGTACATTTTACAATAAATCCAACACAGGCATCAGTGTGAGTTTATTGTGCTGAGAAGTTTGATACCAAACTTCCCAGTTTTCAGTGAAGCCATCCTGGAGCTGTGTAGTTCGTAATGACAAACTCCCAGCCCATGTACTTAATATGGCCACCCTGCACTTACAATGTATAAGAATTTGCTTAGACACTGTAGGGGCATATTGCTCATGCAGCTATGCCCTCACCTGTGATATAGTGCACCCTGCTTTAGGGCTGTAAGGCCTGCTATAGGTGTGACTTAACTATGCCACAGGCAGTGGTTTGTAGGCATGGCACCCTGGGAGGGATGCCATGTTGACTTTACCATTATTGCCCCACCAACACACTCAGTCTGCAGTGGCAATGTGCATGTGTTTGGTGAGGGGTCCCTTGGGATGGCACAATAGATGCTGCAGCCCTTAGAGACTCCCCCTGGCCACAGAGCCCTTCGTGCCACTGGTACCTTTTACAAGGGACTTAGCTGTGTGCCAGGAGTGTTCCAATTATGGAAACAATGGTACAGTTTAGGGAAAGAACACTGGTGCTGGGGCCTGGTTAGCAGGATCCCAGAACACACTCACTCAAGTTAGCATCAACATCAAGCAAAAAGTGTGAGGGTAGTGTAGGAAGGTAGCCTCTTTCTAGCCTTGTTACCCCCCACTTTTGGCCTGTTTGTGAGTATATGTCAGGGTGTTTTCACTGTTTCACTGGGATCCTGCTTACAAGGGCCCAGTGCTCATAGTGAAAACCCTATGTTGTCAGTGTGTTTGATATGTGTCACTGGGATCCTGCTAGCCAGGACCACAGTGCTCATAAGTTTGTGGCCTGTATGTGTTCCCTGTGTGGTGCCTAACTATATCACTGAGGTTCTGCTGACCAGAACCTCATTGTTTATGCTCTATGTCTGCTTTAAAATTGTCACTGCAGACTAGTGACTAATTTTACCAATTCTCATTGGCACACTGGAACACCCTTATAATTCCCTTGTATATGGTACCTATGTACCCAGGGTATAGGGGTTCCAGGGGATCCCTATGGGCTGCAGCATTTCTTTTGCCACCCATAGGGAGCTCAGACAATTCTTACACAGGACTGCCACTGCAGCCTGAGTGTAATAACGTCCACGTTATTTCACAGCCATTTTTCACTGCACATAAGTAACTTATAAGTCACCTATATGTCTAACCCTCACTTGGTGAAGGTTAGGTGCCAAGTTACTTAGTGTGTGGGCACCCTGGCACTAGCCAAGGTGCTCCCACATTGTTCAGGGCACATTCCCCGAACTTTGTGAGTGCGGGGACAGCATTACACGCGTGCGCTACATATAGGTAGTGAGCTACCTATATGTAGCGTCACAATGGTAACTCCGAACATGGCTATGTAACATGTCTAGGATCATGGAATTGTCATCCCAATACAATTCCATGCATCCCCGGGTCTCTAGCACAGAACTCGGGTGCTGCCAAACTGCCTTTCCGCGGTCTCCACTGCAGCTGCTGCTGCCAACCCCTCAGACAGGTTTCTGCCCCCCTGGGGCCTGGGCAGCCTGGTCCCAAGAAGGCAGAACAAAGGATTTCCTCTGACAGAGGGTGTTACACCCTCTCCCTTTGGAAATAAGTGTGAAGGGCTGGGGAGGAGTAGCCTCCCCCAGCCTCTGGAAATGCTTTGATGGGCACAGATGTTGCCCATCTCTGCATAAGCCAGTCTACACCGGTTAGGGGATCCCCCAGCCCTGCTCTGGTGCGAAACTGGACAATGGAAAGGGGAGTGACCACTCCCCTGACCAGCACCTCCCAGAGGAGGTGCCAGAGCTCCTCCAGTGTGTCCCAAACCTCTGCCATCTTGGATTCAGAGGTGTTGGGGCACAATGGACAGCTCTGAGTGGCCAGTGCCAGCAGGTGACGTCAGAGACCCCTCCTGATAGGTGCTTACCTCTCTTAGTAGCCAAGCCTCCTTTTTCAGTAGCCAAACCTCCTTTTTGGGCTATTTAGGGTCTCTCCTCTGGGCTATTCCTCAGATAACGAATGCAAGGGCTCACCAGAGTTCCTCTGCACTTCCCTCTTTGACTTCTGCCAAGGATCAACCGCTGACTGCTCCAGGACGCCTGCAAAACCGCAACAAAGTAGCAAGACGACTACTAGCAACATTGTAGTGCCTTATCCTGCCGGCTTTCTCGACTGTTTCCTGGTGGTGCATTCTCTGAGGGCTGTCTGCCTTCACCCTGCACTGGAAGCCAAGAAGAAATCTCCTGTGGGTCGACGGAATCTTCCCCCTGCTAACGCAGGCACCAAACTTCTGCATCACCGGTCCTCTGGGTCACCTCTCATCCTGACGAGCGTGGTCCCTGGAACACAGGAGCTGGGTCCAAGTGTCTCCCACGGTCCAGTGGCCCTTCTGTCCAAATGTGGTGGAGGTAAGTCCTTGCCTCCCCACACCAGACAGCAAACCTGTGTACTGAGTGATTTGCAGCTGCTCCTGCTTCTGTGCACTGTTCAAGGACTTCCTTTGTGCACAGCCTAGCCTGGGTCCCCAACACTCCGTCCTGCATTGCCCAACTAGGTGAGTTGGATTCCGACGTCGTGGGACCGTCCTTTGTGACTCTGAGTCGACCGCTGTCCTCAGGTCTTCTAAGTGCCTGTTCCAGTACTTCTATGGGTGCTGCCTGCTTCTGTGGGGGCTCTCTGAGTTGCTGTGCGCCCCCTCTGTCTCCTCCTCCAAGGGGCGACATCCTGGTCCTTCCTGGGCCCCAGCAGCACCCAAAATCCTCAACCGTGACTCTTGCAGCTTGTTTGCGGTATTTCTGTGTGGAAACACTTCTGCAACCTCCAGCACGCTGTGCTACATCTTCTCACCAAAGGGGAAGTTCCTGGCACCATCCGTTGTTGCAGAATCTTTGGCTTCTTCCACCCGGAGGCAGCCCTTTTGCACTTTCATCCGGGTTTTAGTGGGCTTCTGTCCCCCCGGACACTTGCTTGACTCTTGGACTTGGTCTCCTTCCTTTACAGGTCCTCAGGTCCAGGAATCCGTCTTCAGTGTTTTGCTGGTGGTTATGGTTCTTGCAGAATCCCCTATCTCAACTATACTGTCTTTCTGCGGTAGTAGGGTAACTTTACTCCTACTTTTCAGGGTCTTGGGGTGGGGTATTTTGGACACCCTTGCTGTTTTCTCACAGTCCCAGCGGCCCTCTACAACCTCCCATAGGCCTGGGGTCCATTCCTGATTCACATTCCACTTTTGGAGTATATGGTTTGTGTTGCCCCGAGGCCTATTTCTACCTATTGCATCCTATTGTGATTCTACATTGTTTGTACTACTTTTCTTATTGTTACTTACCTGTTTTGGGTTTTTGTACCTATCATTTGTGTATATGACTTACCTCCTAAGTGAGGGTATCCTCTGAGATACTTTTGGCATATTGTCACTACAATAAAGTACCTTTATTTTTGGTAACTCTGAGTATTGTGTATTCTTATGATATTGTGCTATATGATATAAGTGGTATAGTAGGAGCTTTGCATGTCTCCTAGTTCAGCCTAAGCTGCTCTGCTATAGCTACCTCTATCACCCTAAGCTGCTAGAACACCTCTAATCTACTAATAAGGGATAACTGGACCTGGCACAAGGTGTAAGTACCACAAGGTACTCACTATAAGCCAGGCCAGCCTCCTACAGGGAGGGGTAACCATGCCAAAAGGGGCAATTTCCAACACAACCCCATCCCAGACTAAAGATGATGGTACTAACCTTTTCCAAGAGAGTCTTCATTGTCTAAGTGGAAAAACCTGGCAAGTCCATCTGCATTGACATGGGCAGTCATAGGTCTATGTTCCTCTGTAAAGCCCATTCCATGTAGGGAGATGGACCACTCAAAAGTTTAGGGTTCTTACCTTTCATTTGAATCAGCCATCTGAGACGTCTGTGGTCAATTTGAACAATGAAGTGAGCACCAAAGAAGTATGGTCTCAACTTCTTCAGGGGCCACACCACAGCAAAGACCTCCCTCTCAAGGGCACTCCAAGGCTGTTTCCTGGGGAGTAACTTCCTGCTAATAAAAACAGGCTGGTCATGGCCATCATCATTGGTTTAGGATAGGACTGTTCTCATCCGATGCTCAGAGGCATCGGTCTGAACCATGAGCTGCTTAGAGTAGTCGAGCTTTGAGAACCGGTGCTGAGCACATTGTCTCTTTCGGGATGTCAAAGGCCTTTGACAGTCGAGAGTCCGGTTTACTTTTCTGGGCATTTTCTTTGAGGTCAATTCTTTGACGGGGGGGTCACAATGGATCCATACCCCTTCACAAACCTCCTATAATAACCAGTCAAGCCAAGGAATTCCCTAACTTGAGTCTGGGTTGTTGGAGCTTCCCAGTCCATTATTGGCTGGATCCTGGGCTGTAAAGGTTGCACTTGGCCCCCACCTACATGGTGGCCCAAGTATACATCAGTGCCCTGCCCTACCTGGCACTTTGATGCCTTAATAATGAGGCCTGCTGGTGCAAGGCCTGCAAACCCTTCCCCCAGGTGGATCAGGTGGTCCTGCCAGGAGGAGCTAAAAACAGCAATATCATCTAGCTGTGCTGTACTAAAGGACTCCAAGCTGGCAAAGACTTGATTCACCAACCTTTGGAAGGTGGCAGGGGAATTATTTAAGCCAAAGGGCATAACAGTGAACTGATAATGCCCATCCGGTGTAGAGACTACTGTATTTTCTTTCGCTCCAGGTGCCATCCTAATTTGCCAGTACCCTGCAGTTAAGTCAAAGGTACTTATACATTTGGCTGCACCTAACTTATCAATCAATTAATCTGCTCTGGGTATGGGGTGAGCATCTGTTTTGGTGACAGAGTTGAGCCCTCTGTATTCCACACAGAACCTCATCTCTCTCTCTTGCCATCTTTGGAATGAGGTTTGGGGACTAAGACCACTGGGCTGGCCAGGGACTGTCAGAGGGTTCAATAATCCCTAAATCCAGGATCATGTGTACTTCCACTTTGATGCTGTCTTTGACTTGGTCAGACTGTGTGTATATTTTTGTTTTGACAGGTAAACTGTCTCCTGTGTCCACATTATGGGTACACAGGTGCATCTGTCCAGGGGTTAAAGAGAAGAACCCAGCAAATTGCTGCAGGACTTGCCTGCAGTCAGCTTACTGTTGGGCAGTGAGTGTGTCTGAGTAGACCACTCCATCTACTGACCCATCTTTAGGGTTATTTGAGAGGAGGTCAGGAAAAGGTTCACTCTCTGCTTCCTGCTTCTCATCAGTAACCATCAGCATGGTTACCCCTGTCCTGTCATAAAAGAGCTTTAGGCGGTTTACATGGATCACCCTTTTGGGTGTCCTGCTGGTGCCCAGGGCTACAAAGAAGGCAGCTCAATCTTTTTCTCTAGAATAGGGTAAGGGCCACTCCATCTGTCCTGAGGTGCCCTGGGAGCCAGAGGCTCCAAAACCCAGACTTTCTGCCCTGACGTGAATTCTACAAGTGCAGTCTTTTGGTCATACCACTGCTTCTGGAGCTGTTGGCTGGACTCAAGGTTTTTAGATGCCTTTTTCCATATACTCAGCCATCCTTGACCGGAGGCCAAGCACATAGTCCACTCATGGGGAGGTCTCTCCCAGCCTTCTTTTACAAGTGCAAGTGGTCCCTTTGCAGGTTGGCCAAACAGAAGTTCAAAGGGGGAAACCTTACTTCCTTCTGAGGCATCTCTCTGTAAGCAAAAAGCAAGCATGGCAGGAGAACGTTCCATCTCTTTTTGAATTTTTCAGGGAGCCCCATGATCATGCCCTTCATTGTCTTGTTGAATCTCTCAATAAGTCCATTGGTTTGTGGATGGTATGGTGTGGTGAACTTATAAGTCACCCACTCGCATTCCACATGTGCTTAAGGTAAGCTGACATGAAGTTTGTACCTCTGTCAGAAACCACCTCCTTAGGAAACCCTACTCTGGTAAAAATACAATCAGGGTTGTGGCTACTGCAGGAGCTGTAGTAGATCTAAGAGGAATTGCTTCAGGATATTTGGTAGCGTGAGCACTAATACCAGTATGTACTGATTCCCTCAGGATATGGGTGGCTCAAGTGGACCAACAATGTTCATACTAACCCTTTCAAAGGGAACCCCCACCACAGGAAGTGGAATGAGGGGGGACCTTTGGGTGGCCACCTGCCTTACCACTGGCTTGGCAGGTGACACAGGAGTTACAAAACCCCTCCATCTTCTGTGACATATTGGGCCAATAGAAGTTGCTGACAAGCCTACTCTATATTTTTGTTTGTCCCATATGCCCAGTAGGGGGATTTAATGGGCTAAAGTTAGGATAAACTCACTAAACTGCTGAGGCACTACCACTCTCCTGGTTGCACCAGTTTCGGAGTCTCTGGCCTCATTGTAAAGGAGTTCATCTTTCCAACAGACCCTGTGGGAGCCACTAATATCTCCCTTTTCCTGTGCAGCTGCTTGCTGCCTTAGGCCTTCAAGAGTGGGACAAGTCTGTTGTCCCTGGCACAGCTGTTCCCTTGCGGTTCCCCCTGGGCCCACAAGCTCAACCTGGTAAGGATCCATCTCCACGAACTCAGTTCCCTCAGAGGATAAGACATCTTACTGAGAAGAGATGTACTGTTTCTTGTGCTGCTATGAAGCTGACCCCTCAGTCTTCTTGCCTTTTCTCTTGGAAGTCTTGGAAGCTAGGGCCATTTTTCCAGGCTCCAACACTTCTTTTTCACCCTGTACTTCCTCTGTGCCCTTGTTTTTACACACACCAGTTCAGGGATTCCCAGCATGGATGCAGGGGTTTTGAGTTCTACCTCAGCCAAAGCCGAGGACTCTAGATCATTCCCTAGCAAGCATTCCACTGGGACTGCAGAAAAGACCACTTCCTATTTCAGGCCAGTAACCCCTCGCCATTCTAAAGTCCCCATAGCCATAGGATGGACCTTATTTACATTGTCAGCATTGGTGACTGGATAAGTTTGTCCAGCCAAATACTTTCACCATGGTGACAGTGACACCTGTATCCCTCAGGGCTTCTACCTTTGTCCCACTGATTAAGACCTGCTGCCTGTATTTTTACATGTTAGGGGGCCAGTCAGCCAGTGTGGCTATATTCACCCCACCCTCTGAGAATAGAGTAGCTTCAGTGTGAACCCTGATTTGCTCTGAGCACACTGTTGATCCCACCTGGAGACTGGCTTTACGAGTACTAAATGGAGCAGTGCTAGGGGGATTCTTTTTGGGACAGGCCAAGTCTTCAGTTTGGTGTCCATGCTGTTTACAGCCGTGACACCTGCCCTTTTTGAGATCAAAGTTTTTACCCCTGTACCCATTTGAAGATGATGAAGAGGCTCAGGACCCAACCTCCTGAGCAGGTTTTTGGAGCCCTTGTGAAGACTCTTTATTTTTTCCCTTAGGTATCTCACCACCTTTCCTATGGGGAGGCTTTGTAACCCCTTTCTTTTGGTCACGCCCAGTGGAAGTCTTGATCACCCTTATCTTGACCCAATGGTCTGTCTTCTTCCTAATTCTTGGAAATGAATTAGACTTAGGTATACCAGATATTGAGGCAACTTGAAATTGAAGCAGTTACTTAAAATATGTTCTTCCACAAACAAATTATAAAGCCCATCATAGCCATACACTCCACTGCCAGTTATCCAACCATCTAGTATTTACACTGAGTAGTCTGCAAAATCAACCCAGAACTGGTTCGAGGTTTTGTGAGCCCCTGAACCTAATTCTAAACTCCTCAATGGTGAATCCAAAGCCCCCAATCAGGGTAAGCCTTCATGTGGCCATAAGATTGAGCATCTGCACCAGTGAGTGGGAGGAGCCTATTCCTACACTTATCAGTAAACAGTTCCCAAAGGAGAAGTCCCCAATGAGATCTGTTTAGCTTTCTGGTTGCACAAGCTCTCTCAAAAGCTGTGAACCATTTGGTGATATAATCACCTTCTTCATAATTAGAGACACTCCCTTTGGGGATTTGTAGGCCATCAGAATGCTTTCTGACCCTATTTAGATTGCTGTCACCAATAATGGGCGCTAAGCCCCTTTCTGCTCTCTCCCTCTCTATAGATAGGAGTTGTTGCTCCAAAGCTAATCTTTTGACCATCCTTGCTGAAAGGATGTCCTCTTCATTGAGGCTGCCCTCAATGTTCCCAGAGGAGCTGGACTCCCCTGTGGAAGATCCAGATCCTGTGAGAACTATCTTTGGAGACAGGGATCTTGGAACCCTGGTCTCCCTACTTAGGTGAGGAGGGGGAGGTCATCCTCCTCATTTCCAACATCTTTCCTGTCTGAGTGGAGTTCTTTCTCCTCAGCAGGGTGGTCCCTTGTATACTCTGCCAAGAACTTCTGGAGCTTGACCTTGGTAGAGTTGGAACCTGTTCTAATCTTTTTCATTTTAAAGAGGGACCTTAACTCTGCCATCCCTAGATGGAGGTAAGGGGTGAGGTTGAGCTCACCATTCCCTCTGAGTTGCTCATTATGTTACTAAAGTTGGAGATTACTTTTAGGAAATAAAAGGTACTTTTAGTTACTAACCCCTAATTTAACATCACTTTTAAATCTAAAAAGAGTTTTTAAAGGTGACTTAACAAAGGCGCTAGCAGAACTTTTAAAACGTTAGAAACATTTGCCAAATTCAAACATCAGTTTCTAAAGGCAATTTTGGAATTTAGTTGTGTGATCAGGTATTGGCTGAGTAGTTCAGCAAATGCAAAGTTGTAGACCCCACCGCTGATCCACCAATGTAGGAAGTTGGCTCTGTATATACTATATCAACATAAGATATAGGGGGTCATTCCAACTTTGGCGGGCGGCGGAGGCCGCCCGCCAAAGTTCCCCCGCCGAATGACCGCCCCGCAGTCAAAAGACCGCGGCGGCCAGTCCAACTTTTCCGCTGGGCCGGCGGGCGCCCTCCAAAAGAGCGCCCGCCGGCCCAGCGGGAAAGCCCCTGCAACAATGAAGCCGGCTCCGAATGGAGCCGGCGGAGTTGCAGGGGTGCGACGGGTGCAGTGGCACCCGTCGCGATTTTCACTGTCTGCTAAGCAGACAGTGAAAATCTTTGTGGGGCCCTGTTAGGGGGCCCCACGACACCCGTTCCCGCCATCCTGGTTCTGGCGGTGAAAAACGCCAGAAACAGGCTGGCGGGAAGGGGGTCGGAATCCCCATGGCGGCGCTGCAAGCAGCGCCGCCATGGAGGATTCCCTGGGCCAGGGGAAAACCGGCGGGAAACCGCTGGTTCCCCTTTTCTGACCATGGCTTTACTGCCGCGGTCAGAATAGCCCTGGAAGCACCGCCAGCCTTTTGGCGGTGCTTCCGCTGCCTTCCGCCCTGGCGGTCAGAGACCGCCAGGGTTGGAATGAGGGCCATAGTGTGCACTGAGTCCAGGGGATCCCCAGAGGCTTAACAAAGGCTAAAGTAGATAATACTAATGCTGTCTTTTGTGGTAGTGTGGTCGAGCAGCTAGGCTTATCAGAGTGTAGTGCAAAGCATTTGTTGTACACACACAGGCAATAAATGAAGCACACACTAAATAACTAACTCCAGGCTAATGTTTTTTATATAGCAAACATATATCTTGTTACTTTATTTCTAGAACCACAAGATTGAAGTTGCAGGTAAGTACATGTGCAAGCAAGTATCCAACATATGTATCAATAGCACTTTTTTTAAATTGGCAGGTAATACGGTTTTCGAATAAATAGCAATAATGTGTTTCAAAGGTCAACACTGAAATTTTCAAAGACAGTTCTGGGGGGAAGAAAAGTTAGCACAGCTTTGAGGTAAGTACAAGACTTACAGTTCAAGTCTCCTGGGGTTAGGATGTCCAAAGGTTGGGATTCAAGTTAACCCCAAACACCCACCACCAGCAACACAGGGCCAGCTGGGTGCAGAGGTCAAAGTTGAGATCTATTTAACATGGGCTCCTATGGAGACTGGGGACACTAGGAATGAGGCCTACTTGCAGGTAAGTACCTGCGTCTTCAGAGGGCAGACGTGGGAGGTTTAGAGGAGCACTGGGGGGGGGGGGGGCGCAGGTCAGCACCAAACACACACCCTCAGTAGCACAGAGGTAGCCGGGTACAGGGTGCAAACACAGCATCAGGCTCCCAATGCTTTCCTATAAGGGGCCCCCGGGGATCACAAAGATGCTACAGGTGAAGTCCAGGGGGTTGGTTCTGGGAAACCAAAGGCTGGACAAGGAGGGCCGCCTGCTGGATGTTGCTGCACCAAAGGTCAGATCCCCCAAGGCCAGGGGACTGTGGGTACAGGGGTACCTTTTGACATTGGGAATCTTCATCCAGTTCTGTTGTGGATTCAGGCTGCAGGTGTTGTCGTGTTGGGCAGGAGGGGTCAACCTAGGGTAGGGACTTACTCCGAATCGCCCAGGGACCAGATCTTCTCAGTTGGGTCACCTGGCCATGGTCATCTGGTGCAGAGTGGGCAGGACTCACAGATCTGGGGCGGTTCTCGAGTCCTTGGATGGAGTTTCTTCTTGGACAAGGCCGCTTTCCATGGGAGTTCTTGGTCCTCTAGGGTGCAGGCAGTCCTCTGGATGCATTTCAGGGGTCGCTGGTCCTGTACGATGCGTCACCTTCATCTAGCAGGGCTTTAGAAGCTGGAGACAGTCCGTAAGGGCTGGTGCCAAGTCTTTTTGCATATTCAGTCTTCCTTGCTGAGGGTCAGCTTAGCAGTCCTTCTTTCTTCTTTCTTCTTGTGAGATCGCCAGGAATCTGATGAGCTAGGTTCAGGGCAGCCCTTTAATCCTGAATTTAGGGGCATTACATGGGTCAGAGGGCAGTAGCCAATGGCTACTGTCCCTGAGGGAGCCTACACCCTTTCGATGTCCACTCCCTTTGTGGAGAGGGGACAAAGACCTCATCCTATTGGTCCCTCTGCTCCTAACCAAGATGGAAGATTTTGCAAGGAGGGGGTCACTTCAGCTCTGGACACCATAGGGGTGGTCCCAGCTGAAGTGGTTACTCCTCCTTGTTTTCCCTAATTTTCCCGCCAGACTTTCCGTCAAAAGTGGGGCCTTGTCTGGAGAGCGGGCATCTCCACTAGCTGGAGTGCCCTGGGGCACTGTAACAAGAGGCCTGAACCTTTGAGGCTCTTTGCCAGGTGCTACAGTTCCTGCAGGGGGGAGGTGTGAAGCACCTTCACCCAGTGCAGGCTTTGTTTCTGGCCACAGAGAGCACAAAGGCTCTCACCCCATGTGGTCAGGAACTCGCCTGGAAGTGGCAGGCTGGCACAAACTGGTCAGTCCTGCACTGGACATTTGGCTGAAATACGGAGGGCATCTTTGAGTGCATTTTTCATTAAATCCAACACTGGCATCAGTGTGGGTTTATTTTGCTGGGAAGTTTGATACCAAACTTCCGAGACTTCAGTGAAGCCATTATGGAGCCATGGAGTTCGTAATGACAAACTCCCAGCCCTTATACTTAGTATGGCCACACTGCACTTACAATGTCCAAGAATGAACTTAGACACTGTAGGGGTATATTGCTAATCTAACAATGCCCTCACCTATGGTATAGTGCACCCTGCCTTTGGGCTGTCAGGGCTGCTAGAGGGGTGACTTACCAATGCCTCATGCAGTGGTTTGTGGGCATGGCACCCTCAGGGGGGTACCATGTTGACTTTGTCTTTTTCTCCCCACCAACACACACAAGCTGCAAAGACAGTGTGCATATGCTTGGTGAGGCGTCCCCCAGTGTGGCATAATACATGTTGCAGCCCTTGGGGACTTTCCCTGGGCACAGGGCCCTTGGTATCATGGGTACCTTTTACAAGGGATTTACTGTGTGTCAGTGGTGTGCCAATTGTGGAAGCAATGGTACATTTTAGGGAAAGAACACTGGTGCTGGGGCCTGGTTAGCAGGATTTCAGCACACTCTCAGTCAAGTCAGCATCAATATCAGGCAAAAAGTGGGGTGAGAGGGTAACCATGTCAAAAGGGGCACTTTGCTACACCTAGTACATAGTTCACCACATCTTGCTTAGGTTCGTGGAGAGGTCTCCCCCAACCCTTCTTCACAAGTGCATGTGGACGCCTTACAGGGTGGCCACAGAAGTTAAAAGAGGGAAAGCCTTCCTCCCTTCTGAGGCACCTCTTTGTAGGTCAAAATCAAGTATAGCAAAAGGACTCCCATCTCCTTTTGAATTTTTCACTGAGTTCCATGATCATGCCCTTCAATGTCTTGTTGAACCTTTCAACAAGTCCATTGGCTTGTGGATGGAATGGTGTGGTGAACTTGTATGTCACCCCACACCCATTCCACGTGTGTTTTAGGTAAGCTGACATGAAGTTGGCACCTCTGTCAGAAACCACTTCCTTAGGAAATCCTCCCCTGGTAAAGATACCAATGAAGGGGTTGGCTACTGCAGGGGCTGTAGAAGACCTAAGGGGATTGTTTCAGGATACCCAGCAGCATGATCCACTACTACCAGTATATATCGGTTTCCTGAGGTGTGTTTGGTTCAAGTGGACTCCCTGTGTCCACACCAACCCTTTCAAAGGGAACCCCAGCCAATGGGAGTGGAAATAGGTGGCTTTGGATGGCCACCTGCCTCACCACTGGCATGGCAGGTGACACAGGAGTTGAAAAACTCCTTCACTTTTTTGTGACATATTGGGCCAGTAGAAATGTCTGACAAGGCTATTCCAAGTTTTAGTTTGGCCCAGATGCCCAGCTAGAGGGACATCATGGGCTAGAGTGAGGATAAATTCCCTGAACAGCTGAGGCAGTACCTCTCTCCTGGTGGCACCAGGTTTGGAGTCTCTGGCCTCCGGGTACAAGAGTCTTTCCTCCCAATAGACTCTGTGGGCGCCACTGACATCTCATTTTCCTGTGCAGCAGCTTCCTGCCTCACACCTTCACAAGTGGGACAGGTTCTCTGTCCCTGCCACAGCTGGTCCCTATAGCGTTCCCCTGGGCCCAGGAGCTCTACTTGGTAAGGGTCAAGTTTCATGTGCTCAGTTCCCTCTGAGGATGTTAAGACGTCTTCCTGGGAAGATGAATCGTGTGCTTTTTGCTATACAGAAGCTGGCCCCCCAATCTTCTTGCCCTTTCTCTTGGAAGGTAGGGCCTTTATTCCAGGCTCCAGCACTTGTTTTTCACCCTCTGCTCCGCTTTAGTGCTCTAGTCTTCACACACTCCATCTCAGGGCTGCATGGGTTTTGAGTTCTACCTCAGCCCAAGGGGTTCTACCTCAGTCCAAGCCGAGGACTCCAGGTACTTCCCAAGCAGACATTCAACTGAGATTTCAAAAGAGACCACTACTTGTTTCAGGCCAGTAACCCCTCCCCATTCTAAGGTCAGTCAGTCAAAATAACTTTATTCGGCGGTTAGCCACAAAAGTAAAACATGCATACATAAAAATCATCATAAAATACAATACTTATAACATTCATAAAAATAAGTCTATTAAATCTAAATTGCCACCCAAGCTTACTAAAACAATAAAAATAAGTGCTTATAAAAACATGTATAACAATGAAACTATGTAGTAAAAGGACAATGCCTAATTTCTCTTAATAAATGATCAAATTACCAATTCATATCGATTTCTAATAGTGATAGCAGATTTAATAAAACTAAGAATGGAAATACAAATTTGTTTGGTTGAGAGGCTTTGAATACCAATCAGTCCTTTTTTGTAGGAAGAAGTGTGCAAATTACGCAAAATGGGTAATAAAAAGGATTTCCTGGGAGCCGAGTAAAGATTACAAAATAAAATAAAGTGGCAAGTACTTTTGAAAAGTTATCACAAGGGCATGGAGGTAGTGTTTTTTCCCACACACATTTTATCGGAAACGCCACTCTAAAATGGATCAAATTAAGTCTAAAAGATACAAGTAAAGAATATAAAGAAGGGGTCGGGAACCAAACAAAATAAGGTTCTAACAAGTCTGATGATAAAATTTGTGTATATGAATTAAAAGAGCTCAATTTCTCTGCCATTTGGTATCTAAGGTTCATGACATACTCTTTATGTCGAAGTTTAACAATTTCTTTCGCATTAGCTGGCATGAGCTCTGGTTTAAAATACATGAACTCCAAATCCAAGTTTCGGAAGCCTTTGTGAACAAAGTTTAGCCATGGAATTTTGTTACAGTTTGATAATGAGAGACAATCTTTTACACAATCGTGTGTTAAAGTAGCCACCGGATTTGACCATACTTTTATCCATAACAGAAGTGGGGCAATATCGATCAGATCTGTAATATAGCGAATTCCTAATTCCTCATGGCATAAAATATTCGCTATGTTCTTAGGTACCATAAGTAGCCGATGAAGGAATTTATTCTCTGCAAGCTGCAAAGTATTTGGACTAATATATCCCCAAAGGCCACCCCCATAGATCGCCGCCGAAACACATTTAGAATTGTAGAGCGTGAGGATCTGATGGACCGGTCTATGCCCTAATCTACGGGCAAAGCGAAAGATTGCCTCGACATTTCTTATCAATTGTTGAAGCTTAAAATTCTAATGGAATTTCCAAGACAGAGTGGAACTTAAATACAGACCTAGATAGCAAAAGTCTCTTACCTTTGTCAGGGTATTCCCCCCCATTCTAAAACATCTGGTACGAGTATTTTTAGGACCGCAGGTCATAACATGTGATTTTTTAAAATTGACTTTCAAGTCCAGCTCTCGTGTATGTGTTAAAAAGAGATCCAAGAGAGTCTGTAGACCATTGGCCGTGCGGGCGATTAAAACATCATCATCAGCATATAATAAAATTGGCAATTGTCTAAAACTCATCCTTGGGAAATCCTTACCATTTTGGACCAAACAATTGTGCAAGCCATTTATGTACAATAAAAACAGGAAAGGTGCCAGTGTACATCCCTGTCTGACACCTCGAGTAGAAGCAAGGGCATGGGACCTTTCACCGTGTTGACCAAACTGGATTAGAATATGGAGGTCGGAGTATAAGCGTTTGATCAAAATTAGCAAATCTTGCTCAATCCCCATTTTATCCATTATAACCCACAGTTTTGCTCTATTTACCATGTCGAATGCACTAGACAGGTCTATGAATGCTAAATGAATAGGTTCCCTTTTGGCAATTACATATTTACTGAGGATGAGATGTAATTCTAAGGTCACCAGAGCCATTGGATGGACCTTAGTTACGTTATGAGCATTGGTCAATGTATATGTTTGTCCAGCCAAA
Organism: Pleurodeles waltl; assembly: GCF_031143425.1. Classification (NCBI taxonomy): domain Eukaryota; kingdom Metazoa; phylum Chordata; class Amphibia; order Caudata; family Salamandridae; genus Pleurodeles; species Pleurodeles waltl. The sequence continues at coordinate 63,243,972 of NC_090451.1, read as the reverse complement.
TACTGTCCTGGGGAAAGGTTTTTTTCTGTCACCATGGTGACACTGGCACCTGCATCCCTTAGGGCTTCTACCTTAGTCCCATTAATTAAGGGGTGCTGTCTGTGTTTGATCATATTAGAGGGCCAGACAGCAAGAGTGACAACATCTACCCCATCCTATGAGACTAAAGTAGCTACAGTGTGAACCCTGATTCGCTGTGGGCGCACTGTTGATCCCACCTGGAGACCGGCTATATCAGAGCTAGCGGGTGCAGTACTAGAGGGATTCTTTTTTGGACAGGCAAAGTCTCCAGCTTGGTGTCCATTCTGCCTACAGTTGAAACACCTGGCCTTTTTTAGATCAAAGTTTTTACCTTTGTACTCATTAGAACATATTGAAGAGGTTCGGGCCCACCCTGCTGCACAGGTTTTTGGGGGCCTTTAGAAGACGCTTTACCTTTATCCTTATGTGTCTCACCACCCTTCCCCTGGGGAGGCTTTGTAACTCCTTTCTTTTGGTGACCCAGTGAAAATGTTGGTCATCATAATCTTGACCCAGTGGTCTGCCTTGTTTCCCAATTCTTGGGGAGAAATTGACCTAGGCCTACCAGATGTTGATGCACATTTTCATTGAAGCAGTTACATAACATGTGTTCTTTCCTAAACAAGTTATAAAGTCCATCATAGTCATGCACTTTACTTCCAGTTATCCAACCATCTACTGTTTCCACTGAGTAATCTCCCAAATCAACCCAGGTCTGGCTTGAGGTTTTGTGAGCCCCCAAACCGAATACTTTACTCCTCAGTGGTGAATCTACAGGCCTCAATCAAGATAGACGTCATGTGGTCATAGGATTCGGCATCTGCACCAGTGAGTGTGAGGAGCCTATCTCTACACTTACCAGTGAACAGTCCCCAAAGGAGAGCTGCCCAGTGAGACTTTCAGTCTCCTGGTCCCACAGGCCCTCTCAAAGGCTATGAACCTCTTAGTGATGTCATCACCATCCTCATACTTGGGGACAATCCCTTTGGGGATTTTAAGGGTATCAGAGTGCTCTTAGTCCCTAAGTATTAAGTTGCTGCCACCATTAATGGGTGCCAGGCCCATTGCTGACCTCTCCCTCTCTATAGCCAGAAGCTGTGTCTCCAAAGTTTACGTTTTGGCCATCCTTGCTAAAAGGAGGTCCTCTTCACTGAGGCTGCCCCAAGTGTTCCCAGAGGAACCAGACTCCCCTGTGGGTGACCCAGATCCTGTGAGTACTCTCCTTGGAGTCCGGGGCACTGGGGTCATGTCCTCCCTAGTTCGGTTAGGAGGGGGAAGGTCATCCTTCTGATCCCTAACTTCTTCCCCATCTGAGAGGATATCTTCTTCCTAAGTAGGGTGTTCCTTTGCGTACTATTTTAAGTTTAAGAGCTCCTGGAGCTTAATCTTGGTAGGGGTGGAGCCAATTTTCATCTGTTTGAGTCTGCAGAGCATACTTAGTTCTCTCATTCCAAGAAGGAATTAAGTGGTGAGTTTGAGTCTCACAACCATATCCTCTGAGCTGCTCATTTTGTTACTAAGGTTGGGGATTTCTTTTAGGAACTAAAAACTACTTCTAGCTACTTACCCCTAACTATGGTAACTTTCACGTCTTAAAAAGAGATGCTAAAGGGGACTTAACCAAGGCCATAGCAGAACTGTAAGCAATTTAGAAAAATTGTCAATTCAAAAATCAATTGATTTTAAAGATGATTTTGGAACTTAGTCGTTTGATCAGATGTTGGCTTAGTAGTCCAGCAAATGCAAAGTCGTACACAACACCGCTGATCCACCAATGTAGGAAGCTGGCTGTATATACACACTATACCAAAATGAGGTATAGTGTGCACAGAGACCAGGGGTTCCCCAGAGGCATAACAGAGGCTAAATTAGATAATACTGATGCTCTCTTTTGTGGTATAGTGGTCAAGCAGTTAGGCTTATCAGAGGGTAGTGCAAAGCATTTGTTGTACACACACAGTCAAGAAATGAGGCACACACTCAATGACTACCTACAGGCCAATATTTTTATACAGCAAAAATATATTTTGTTACTTTATTTCTAGAATCAAAAACATCTTTGTTGCAGGTAAGTACAGTTATAAGTTTGTATCAAGCTTATTTATCAAATGCACTTCGTTTGGATTTTGCAGATAAAACAGTTTACAAGTAAGTAACACTTTTCAATTTCAAAATTAGACAGTGCAATTTCTCATAGGAACCAATGCAGTCCTAGGGGAGAAAAAGTGTTAGCACAGTTTGCAGGTAAGTACTTGACTTACGTTCCCAGCCTTCGGGGGTTAGGATGTCCACAGGTCAAAATTCAAGTTGACCCCAAAAGTGCACTATTGGCAACACAGGGCTGACCTGGAGCAGCAGTAAAAGTTGGTGTCTGGTTTTCAATGGAATCCCATAAGGACTCTGGACACTCAGAAGAAAATGAGTTGCAGGTTCGTCCCCGCGACTTCAGGGCACAGATCTGGGGGGTTTAGATGAGCACCGGGTGAGGGGGGTGGGGCACTGGTCATCACCAGGGGTGGCTGGGTGCAAGGTGCAAACACAGCGTCGGGCGCCCATTGCTTTTCAATTGGGGGAATCCCCAGGAGCACAAAGATGCTGCAGACTGGGTCCAGTAAGTCGGTTGCGTAAAACAAAAGGCTGGACAAGGAGGAGAGTTGCCTGCTGGATGTTGCTGGACCATCGGTCCGATTCCCCAAGACCAGGGAATCTGGTTGAGAATAGGGGATCCTCCGGATTTATGGTGCAGGTGTCATCGTGTTGGCCAGGAGGGATCAACCCAGGGTGGACTCGAGGTCCAAATTGCCTGGGGACCTTCTCTGGACTGGTGGGCCACCTGGACACAGGCCGTGGGTCGTTGGCTGAAGAGTAGGCAGGGCTTGTGGATCCGGGGCAGTTCTGGAGCCCTTCTTGGCTGTTTCTTGTGGAAAGTGCCGCCGTCCTCAGGAATTCATGGTCCTCTGCTGGACAGGCAGACCTCTGGGGGTTTGTAGAGGTCACTGGTCCTGCAGGATGCATTGCCTTTTTGTAACAGGAGTCTTGAAGCTGCAGACAGGCCGTTAGGGCTGGGACCAAGTCATTTGTCGTGTGGAGTCTTCAATGCGGGGGTCAGCTCTTCAGTCCTTCTGCTTCTTCTTGAGGCCATCAGGAATCTGAAGAGCAAGGTTCAGGGGTGCCCCTAAATACTAGATTTAGGGGAGTTAGAGGGGTCAGAGGGGTCAGAGGACAGTAGCCAATGGCTACTGCCCCTGAGGGTGGCTGCACCCTTCCTGTGCCCACTCCCTTTGGGGAGATGGACACATTCCTATTCTTATTGGGCACTCTCCTCCAAAGCAAGATGGAGAATTCTGCAAGGAGGGGGTGTAGGAAAGTACCATCTTGCCTGGCATGTTACCCCCATTTTTCACTGTATATATGTTGTTTTAGTTGTATGTGTCACTGGGACCCTGTCATCCAGGGCCCCAGTGCTCATAAGTGTGCCTGAATGTGTTACCTGTGTAGTGACTAACTGTCTCACTGAGGCTCTGCTAATCAGAACCTCAGTGGTTATGCTCTCATTTCTTTCAAATTGTCACTAACAGGCTAGTGACCAATTTTACCAATTTACATTGGCTTACTGGAACACCCTTATAATTCCCTAGTATATGGTACTGAGGTACCCAGGGTATTGGGGTTCCAGGAGATCCCTATGGGCTGCAGCATTTCTTTTGCCACCCATAGGGAGCTCTGACAATTCTTACACAGGCCTGCCACTGCAGCCTGAGTGAAATAACGTCCACGTTATTTCACAGCCATTTTACACTACACTTAAGTAACTTATAAGTCACCTATATGTCTAACCTTTACCTGGTAAAGGTTAGGTGCAAAGTTACTTAGTGTGAGGGCACCCTGGCACTAGCCAAGGTGCCCCCACATTGTTCAGGGCCAATTCCACGGACTTTGTGAGTGCGGGGACACGATTACACGCGTGCACTACATATAGGTCACTACCTATATGTAGCTTCACAATGGTAACTCCGAATATGGCCATGTAACATGTCTATGATCATGGAATTGCCCCCTCTATGCCATCCTGGCATAGTTGGCACAATCCCATGATCCCAGTGGTCTGTAGCACAGACCCTGGTACTGCCAAACAGCCTTTCCTGGGGTTTCACTGCAGCTGCTGCTGCTGCCAACCCCTCAGACAGGTTTCTGCCCTCCTGGGGTCAAGCCAGGCTTGTCCCAGGATGGCAGAACAAAGGACTTCCTCTGAGAGAGGGTGTTACACCCTCTCCCTTTGGAAAATGGTGTGAAGGCAGGGGAGGAGTAGCCTCCCCCAGCCTCTGGAAATGCTTTCATGGGCACTTTTGGTGCCCATTTCTGCATAAGCCAGTCTAGACCGGTTCAGGGACCCCTTAGCCCTGCTCTGGCGCGAAACTGGACAAAGGAAAGGGGAGTGACCACTCCCCTGACCTGCACCTCCCCTGGGAGGTGTCCAGAGCTCCTCCAGTGTGCTCCAGACCTCTGCCATCTTGGAAACAGAGGTGCTGCTGGCACACTGGACTGCTCTGAGTGGCCAGTGCCACCAGGTGACGTCAGAGACTCCTTCTGATAGGCTCCTTCAGGTGTTGCTAGCCTATCCTCTCTCCTAGGTAGCCAAACCCTCTTTTCTGGCTATTTAGGGTCTCTGTCTCTGGGGAAACTTTAGATAACGAATGCAAGAGCTCATCCGAGTTCCTCTGCATCTCTCTCTTCACCTTCTGCCAAGGAATCGACTGCTGACCGCGCTGGAAGCCTGCAAAACTGCAACATAGTAGCAAAGACGACTACTGCAACTCTGTAACGCTGATCCTGCCGCCTTCTCGACTGTTTTCCTGGTGGTGCATGCTGTGGGGGTAGTCTGCCTCCTCTCTGCACTAGAAGCTCCGAAGAAATCTCCCGTGGGTCGACGGAATCTTCCCCCTGCAACCGCAAGCACCAAAGAACTGCATCACCGGTCCCTTGGGTCTCCTCTCAGCACGACGAGCGAGGTCCCTCGAATCCAGCAACTGTGTCCAAGTGACCCCCACAGTCCAGTGTCTCTTCAGTCCAAGTTTGGTGGAGGTAAGTCCTTGCCTCCCCACGCCAGACTGCATTGCTGGGAACCGCGACTTTTGCAGCTACTCTGGCCTCTGTGCACTTCCGGCGGAAATCCTTTGTGCACAGCCAAGCCTGGGTCCACGGCACTCTAACCTGCATTGCACGACTTTCTAAGTTGGTCCCCGGCGACGTGGGACTCCTTTGTGCAACTTCGGGTGAGCACTGTTTCACGCATCCTCGTAGTGCCTGTTTCTGGCACTTCTCCGGGTGCTACCTGCTGCTGAGAGGGCTCCTTGTCTTGCTCAACATCCCCTCTGTCTCCTGACGCAATTTGCAACATCCTGGTCCCTCCTGGGCCACAGCAGCATCCAAAAACACTAACCGCACGATTTGCAGCTAGCAAGGCTTGTTGGTGGTCTTTCGGCGGGAAAACACTTCTGCACGACTCTCCACGGCGTGATGGATCCGTCCTCCAAAGGGGAAGTCTCTAGCCCTTGTCGTTCCTGCAGAAACCTAAGCTTCTTCTGTCCAGTAGAAGCTTCTTTGCACCCACAGCTGGCATTTCCTGGGCATCTGCCCATCTCCGACTTGCTTGTGACTTTTGGACTTGGTCCCCTTGTTCCACAGGTACCCTCGACTGGAAATCCATCGTTGTTGCATTGCTGGTTTGTGTCTTTCCTGCAGAATTCCCCTATCACGACTTCTATGTCCTTTGGGGAACTTTAGTGCACTTTGCACTCACTTTTCAGGGTCTTGGGGTGGGCTATTTTTCTAACCCTCACTATTTTCTAATAGTCCCAGCGACCCTCTACAAGGTCACATAGGTTTGGGGTCCATTCGTGGTTCGCATTCCACTTTTGGAGTATATGGTTTGTGTTGCCCCTATCCCTATGTGTCCCATTGCATCCTATTGTAACTATACATTGTTTGCACTGTTTTCTAAGACTATACTGCATATTTTTGGTATTGTGTACATATAACTTGTGTATATTTGCTATCCTCATACTGAGGGTACACTCAGAGATACTTTGGCATATTGTCATAAAAATAAAGTACCTTGATTTTTAGTATAACTGTGTATTGTGTTTTCTTATGATATTGTGCAAGTGACATTAGTGGTACTGTAGGAGCTTCACTCGTCTCCTAGTTCAGCCTAAGCTGCTCTGCTAAGCTACCATTATCTATCAGCCTATGCTGCTAGACACCCTATACACTAATAAGGGATAAGTGGGCCTGGTGCAAGGTGCAAGTGCCCCTAGGTACTCACTACAAGCCAGTCCAGCCTCCTACAGGGGGTCACTTCATCTCTGGGCACCTTAGGGGTGGTCCTAGCTGCAGTAGTGACTCCTTTTTCCTAATTTTCCCACCGGACCTGCCGCCAAAAGTGGGGATTGGTCCAGGGGGTAGGCATCTCCCATTGCTTGAGTGGCCTGACCCTTTGAGGCTCACTGCCAAGTTTTGCAGTTCCTGTAGGGGGAGGTGTGAAGCACCTCCACCCAGAGCAGGCTTTGTTCCTGGCCCCAGAGAGCACAAAGGCTCTCGCCCCATTGGGTCAGAAACTTGTCTGTTAGTGGGAGGCTGGCACAGACCAGTCAGCCCTACAGCAGAGGGTTGGGTAAAATACAGGGGGTATCTCTAAGTTGGCCTATGTGTGCATTTTACAATAAATCCAACACTGGCATCAGTGTGGGTTTATTGTGCAGAGACGTTTGATACCAAACTTCCCAGTCTTCAGTGAAGCCATTGTGGAGCTGTGGAGTTCGTAATGTACTTAATATGGCCACCATGCACTTACACTGTCTAAGAATTGACTTAGACACTGTAGGGGCATATTGCTCATGCAGCTATGCCCTCACCTGTGGTATAATCCACCCTGCCTTAGGGCTGTAAGGGCTGCTAGAGGGGTGACTTACCTGTGCTACAGGCAGTGGTTTGTGAGCATGGCACCCTGGGCGGAATGCCATGTCGACTTTACCTTTTTCTCCCCACCAACACACTCAATCTGCAATGGCAGTGCACATGTGTTAGGTGAGGGTCCCTTAGGGTGGCACAAAACATGCTGGTGCCCTTGGAGACCCTCCCTGGCCACAAAGCCCTTCGTGCCACTGGTTCTTTTTACAAGGGACTTAGCTGTGTGCCAGGGATGTGCCAATTGTGCACGCAATGGTACAGTTTAGGGAAAGAACACTGGTGCTTGGGACTTGTTAGCAGGATCCAAGCACTCATCCAGTCACGTTTGCATCAACATCAGGCAAAAAGTAGAGGGGTAACCATGCCAAAAGGGGCACTTTCCTATAGGATGCTACTCTGAAACTCAAGATTAGTGGTTAATCCTGTGGTTGTTGGTTATTGCGGTTCCCCTTGTGCTCTCAAGGGGAACATCTCATTAATGTTTTCCAGATATATGGTAGTACATGTTGGTTGATACACTTTTCAGGTGGCTTCATTGTTGGGGTGTTATGGATGTTAGCTTTCTGTACTCTAAGTTTCTTGAAAGGCACAAAGGGATCCTGTTATTGGATTTGGGGTAGGGGTTTGTAGATGTCAGCATGATGTACTCATGAGGTGTCGGAATGACCAATTGGGTCCCATCTAATGTTCAGGTGCTATGCTGCTGATTTGAGTCTCGCTTGAGGTGCTTGACTGGTTTATTGGTCCCTTTATTGGGCCCTGTTTACTGTTGAGGTGTTACAAGTGTTGGTTTGTGGTACACGCTTAAGTTTCATGAATTAATCTGTGGTTTTGGTTATTATCGGAGCATTGATGAGGTTGGTATGTGCTCCTTTTATGCGCCTTAAATGAACTTACACGTCTTATCTATTGCAGGAACTATCTTTTGCTGCTATTTTTTGCATTTTGTCTTTCTGTACCCTTAAACTGGTGTAATTTACACTCTTCAATCAATCAATCATTTCTAAAGCGCAGCTAATCACCCTTAGGGTCTCAAGGTGCTGTTTGTGGGCGTGCTGCTCAATTGAAGATCCGGATCTTGAGGTCTTTCCTGAACTGCTTGAGTGATGCTGTCGGACTCTTGGCCTTGTTCATGGTTGGAGTGATACAGATAATGGGGTCCTCTACCCCTGAGTTGTCTGAATTAACCCATGAGTATGGTTTATTTTGGGGTTTTATGTAAACTGGTGTGTGCTCTACTTCTTGAGTGAGGTACATGTTATGCACCATATAATGTGGGATTTTCTGAGTGTCTGAATATTGTGTAACTGTAGGAAAGTACCATCTTTCTTGGCATGTTACCCCCATTTTTGCCTGTATGTCAGTATGTTTTTGCCTGTCTCACTGGGATCCTGCTGGTCAGGGCCCCAGTGCTCAATATTTTATGGCCTAATGTGTGTGTCTGTATAGTGCTTAACTGTGTCACTGAAGCTCTGCTATTCAGAACCTCAGTGTTTATGCTCTCTCTGCTTTTAAATTTGTCACTATATGCTAGTGACTTAATTTACCAATTTCAATTGGCACACTGGACCCCCTCTATAAGTCCCTAGTATATGGTAGCCAGGGCATTGGGGTTCCAGGAGATCCTTATAGGCTGCAGCATTTCTTTTGCCACCCATAAGGAGCTCAGACAAACCCTTTCACAGGACTGCCACTGCAGCCTGCGTGAAATAGTGCAAACATTATTTCACAGCCATTTTCGCTGCACTTAAGTAACTTATAAGTCACCTATATGTCTAACCTTCATTTAATGAAGGCTAGGTGCAAAGTTACTAAGGGTGAGTGTGGGGACGCCATTACACGTGTGCATTACATATAGGTCAATACCTATATGTAGCTTCACAATGGTAACCTCGAATATGACCATGTAAGGTGTCTAAGATCATGGAATTGTCCCCCCATTTCAAATCTGGTATTGGGGAGCCAATTCCATGCATCCTGGGGTCTCCACTATGGAACCCCAGTACTGTCAAACCAGCTCTCTGAGGTTTTCAATACAGCTACAGCTGCTGCCACCTCAGACAGGGTTCTGCCCTCCTGGGGTCTGAGCAGCTCAGTCCCAGGAAGGCAGAACAAAGCATTTCCTTTGGGAGCAGGGTTTTACACCCTCTCACTATGGAAATAGGTGTTACAGGCTGGGGAGGGGTAGCCTCCCCCAGCCTCTGGAAATGCTTTGAAGGGCACAGATGGTGCCCTCCTTGCATAACCCAGTCTACACCAGTCATGGACCCCTTGTCCCCTGCTCTGGTGCACAACTGGACAAAGGAAAGGGGAGTGACCACTCCCCTGTCCATCACCACTCTTGGGGTGGTGCCCAGAGCTCCTCCAGTGTGTCCCAGACTTCAGCCATCTTGCTTTGCAAGGTGTGGGGCCACTCTGGAGGGTTCTGAGTGGCTAGTGCCAGCAGGTGACGTCAGAGACCCCTCCTAATAGGTAGCCCTTACCTGATAAGGTAGCCAATCCCCCTCTCAGGGCTATTTAGGGTCTCTCCTATGAGATCTCTTCAGATTCTACTTGCAAGCAGGAATCCTCTGCAACTACTACTTCATCCTCTGACCTTGGATCAACCGCAGCCTGCTCCAGGAACCGCTGTAACAGCAACAAAGTATCCAGAAGGGATACTTTTCCTCTGCAACTTCAGCTCCAGCCAGCAACTGCAACAGTTTCCACAGTGTGCACCCTCTGAGGACTCCCTGTCTTCACCCTGCACCAGAAGGACCGAAGGAATCTCCCGTGGGGTGACAGAGTCACTCCCCTGCTGAAGCAGGCACCTTCTAAGTCGATGACCGGTTCTCTTGGACTCCTCTCCTGGCAACGAGTGTGCTCCTTGGAACACAGAGGGTGGACCCCATCGACACAGACTGTCCTGTGGTCCTGCTGTCTCAATTTGGAGGAGGTAAGACCTTGCCTTCCCCCAGAACGACAGTACCCCTTTGCACCGCATCTTCTTTACCTCCTGCGGCCTCTGTGCACTATTTGCAAAATTCCTTTGTGTGCAGCCTGGCCAGGTCCCCAGCACTCTATCCTGCGATGCTCAACTTGCTGAGTTGATCTCCGGCGGCGTGGGACTTTCCTTTGTAGTGCTGCACCAACCGCATTTTGCACCTCCTTTGTCCCTGTGTCCTGGAACTCCCGTGGGTGCTATCTGATGCTCTGAGTGCTCTCTGTATGAGGAGGAAGAGGGGGCTCTCAGCACTTCAGAGTTGAGGCCCCCAGGTCCCTCCTGGGTCCAGATAGCGCATACTTAACACAAAACGTGACTTTGCCGGAACCAAAGCTTGTTGGAGGAATCCAGTGCCAAAAACTCACCTGCATCCAACTTCACGACGTGGGACATCCTTTGCATCAAGCAGGAACCCGCTGGCATCTTCCTAGGGTGCATTTCTTCAGTCTCCGTCCAACCGGAGACTCTTCTTTTGCACCCTCTTCTGGGTTGGCAGGGGCTCCTGTCCTTCCTGGAGCTTCTTTCTCCTTCCTTTTGCAGGTCTGCAGGTCCAGGAATCCACCATTGTTTGTTTGCAGAGTTGGTTGGTTCTTGCAATAATTCCAATCACGAGGTGTAGTGTGTCCTAAGGAAACTTTCAGTACTTTACTCCTGCTTTTCTGGGCTCTGGGGTGGGGTAATTTACTTACCTTTACTCTATTCTTAGTCTCACAGCGATTCTGCACACACTACACTTGTCAAGGGGGGAATTTGTGATTCGCATTCCACTTTCTTAGTATAAGGTTTGTGTTGCCCCTAGACCTATTTTCTCCCATTGCATTCTATAGCATTTCCTATTGTTTGCACACTCCTATATCTAATTACTTGCCTTATTTTGGTGTCTAGTGTATATATTGTGTATAATACTAGCCTCCAGAAGGAGTATTGCCTCTAAGATATTTTTGTTACTGTGTCACCCAAATAAACTACCTTTATTTTTGGTAACACTGAGTATTGTCTTTACTTGTGTATAAGTACTGTGACTATAAGTGGTATTGCAGGAGCTTTGCATGTCTCCAAGTTCAGCCTAAGCTGCTCTGCTATAGCTACCTCTATCAGTCTAAGCTGCTAGAACTACATTTCACTAATAAGGGATAACTGGACCTGGTTAGGTGTAAGTACCCAAGGTACCCAGCAGAAACTAGGCAAGCCTCCTACATTAATGAATGGATCTTTCGGTGTGTTAATTTCTGAGTTGTGTGGATGCTGTAATTTTTTGTTTGATAGGTGGATTTGAGCTTCCGTATCCAATTGTAAACTGAGGATGGGTGTTGAGGTGCCCGCCATACTTTGTTTTTTTGTAGGGCCTTTGCATCTTGTATCTAGGAATCCACTTCTGGGCATGTGGATCAACCCAACCTAATGGGCGGCATATTGGATGTGACCACAACTAGTATCTGTGGGATCTCCAGAAAAGGTTGACCTTTAGCAGATCTTTGATGGTGAGAATATTTTCTTCAGTTCTGAACATTGTTAAGAGAGGATTGTAAAATCTGGTGTTGCCACAACTCATTGGTCTGAATTTAGGTACTTTGATGTTGTGCCAAAGGGAGGAGTAGGAGGGAAGGAGCTTGGGAAGATCTTCCGAAGGTCTGGACTATGGCAGTTCTATTCTGTGTGATATTCTCAAAATCGACCAGCGCCATAAAGGCAACTCTTTGTTCCATGGCCAGGGGCTCATTTCTGTGGCAAGTAAATTTGGCTATGTTACTCCATTAATGATCTACCTCAACTGGTTACCAATTGAAGCGCTTCCAGAGATGCTTTGATGCTGGAAATTCCAGCGCTGAAAAAGGAAAAGGACCAAGAATAATCCTTCTCCAGATGTCCCCCTGTTAATCAGCTCTCATAGCAAACTCCTAAATCTTCACAAAGGAACTCGGGAACCTAGTGTTCCAACAATACTTTGCTCTAGCGGACATTAACTTGCATGGCCGCCCTCAATCACTGCAGCCGAGTCATGATAGGGGAGCTACAGTCTATTTATTCTGCCCCTGCTAACAAATCATTGTAGGCCAACATATGAAGAGTTCCTATAATCCCCCTGTTGCAGCCTCGTGTCTTTGATCCTTTTTGGGACGGTGTTTCATTTTACACTCAAGATTCTGTGATGTGGTTAGGATTATGTTACTAAAGGCTGAACCTCACTCGATAAAAGAACTTCACATATGGATATTCTCTTGGTATATTCTTTGGCTGCTGCTTATATTTTGAGAAGTCTATTTGTGATTAAAAAACTTGTTCTGCAAGGAAGGTATTTAAAAACAATCTCTCACCTTGTCATTTTTTTAAAGATAATTTAGTTAAGCGTTGAAACAGACGAAACACGTCAGCTTTTGCTACAACTGCGCAAGATGTGCTCTACTTTATATGTCAAAAAACATCAGCTTCTGATTAATTCAACTACGAGCCTCTGCTTGCTCTTGTCTTGAGTCTTTACTTGTTGTTTTTGACCACATGTTGTTAACTCGTGGACACGAATTGATTGAATTTTTGCATTTACCTTGCATTACATTTTTTTCTTTGATTTACTTACTTTTTTTAAACTGTTTTTATTAGTTTTAAACAGTAAAAACATATACATGTAGTGCATGTCATCAGCATTACTCATAATATATTATCGTTAGCAGTTACTGTTCAGAGGCCGACACAATTATTTACTACATCAAGCAACAGCAGACAGTCAACGAAGAGAAACATCAATATATTCAGTGATAGTATCCGATCATTGGCCCTGCCCAGGTCATTAACCATCATAATGTTCCAGGGTACTTCATTACACACTAAGCTATCAAAAATGTAGTGCGGGCCCTTGATCCAACGGATTGTCATCCCTCCCCTTCAGAGCTCTCCCCCGATGTTGTGATGTCATCCTCAGGACACCTACCCAGTAAGTAAGCCCAGAGTTGTATAGCTGTAGCTGGCCCTTCATCTGTGTGTGATACTTTCATGTGAGATTCCTCTGCTGCTCCCCATTCCAATATTTCACGGAGCCATTCTCTAAACAGTGGGACCCTTGTGCTCATCCCGCCGATGGCCACTCTCCTCTTTGCGAGCAATAAGGCCCATTGGGCCATTCCATAGTGAATCCTGCATCCTTTGGAACACCCCACTGCTCCCAGGAGACAGACAAGTGGTGTCAAGGGAACATGCATTCCTATGGCCAATTCGATACATGTCACAACTTGCCCCCATTAAGCCTGGACCTGCGCGTGCAACCCCACGCCATGTGCATAATATTAGAGTCAACAACTCCATAGTGTGGGCAGGTGGCTCGTCTAGTAGGGTCTAGCTTATTTAGTCCTTATGCAGTAACATATGTATGATGTAGGTAGTGAAAATGCAGAAGTTTAAACCTGTTGTTACAGGACACAGTACGGACTAGGTCCACTGCTCTCACCCAATCTAAATTCATCATAGGTGTACCCAATTCCCTCTCCCATGTTTTTTGTGCGGTGAACCTGCATATTGTCGTGCCCGATCGAAGGGCTTTGTAGAAGAGAGCGATTAAGTGTCTTCCTTCTCTCCAATCGAGGAGGCCCTCCAGAATCGCAGAGGTTCGGGGTGCCACAGGGAACCCCACCCAGACCTCCCTTGCCGCATTTTGCAATTTTGCATGATTTAAAAAATGGTGCGGACCTATCCCAAAAGTATGTTGCTCTTTCAGGAAGGTAATAAAGGTTCCCCCTGGGAACAAAGCACCTGCCTCTACACAACCTCCCTCTCGCTGCTATGTCATGGACATAACAGAGTCTATATTCTAAAAAAGTCTCACAAATCATATATTCAGTGTCATACAGAAGGTTTTTTTTCGTAAGACCTTGTGAACCACCTTCTCCCATATACTGTCTGTATGAGTAACCGGGTAGAGAGTTGGGACCTCCGATCTGCCGCCATGCATTAACAGTTGGGGCAATGTGTCCCCTCCAAACCCATTCCCCAGCAGGCGCTTTCCCCAGTTGTCTGATGGGGCAAACCACTTGGCAGCATGTTGCAGGTGTGCCGCATAATAATAGAAATGTATGTCTGCATCAGCTAATCCCGCATCCTCCAAATCCTTCTTCGGAATTTCTAGTGTTACACGGCTGTGTGTGTCCGCCCATATCAGAGAAATTAATAGACTATTCAGTTTGTGGAAGAACCGATCCTCCAAGGGAAACGGGGAGTTTTGTACAAGGTATAGGCAACGAGTGAGGAAAACTGTAAGGAAATGCCTCCTTGGCATGGTTGCCCCCTGACTTTTTGCCTTTGCTGATGCTATGTTTACAATTGAAAGTGTGCTGAGGCCTGCTAACCAGGCCCCAGCACCAGTGTTCTTTCCCTAACCTGTACTTTTGTATCCACAATTGGCAGACCCTGGCATCCAGATAAGTCCCTTGTAACTGGTACTTCTAGTACCAAGGGCCCTGATGCCAAGGAAGGTCTCTAAGGGCTGCAGCATGTCTTATGCCACCCTGGAGACCTCTCACTCAGCACAGACACACTGCTTACCAGCTTGTGTGTGCTAGTGAGGACAAAACGAGTAAGTCGACATGGCACTCCCCTCAGGGTGCCACGCCAGCCTCTCACTGCCTATGCAGTATAGGTAAGACACCCCTCTAGCAGGCCTTACAGCCCTAAGGCAGGGTGCACTATACCATAGGTGAGGGTACCAGTGCATGAGCATGGTACCCCTACAGTGTCTAAACAAAACCTTAGACATTGTAAGTGCAGGGTAGCCATAAGAGTATATGGTCTGGGAGTCTGTCAAACACGAACTCCACAGCACCATAATGGCTACACTGAAAACTGGGAAGTTTGGTATCAAACTTCTCAGCACAATAAATGCACACTGATGCCAGTGTACATTTTATTGTAAAATACACCACAGAGGGCACCTTAGAGGTGCCCCCTGAAACTTAACCGACTATCTGTGTAGGCTGACTAGTTTTAGCAGCCTGCCACAAACCGAGACATGTTGCTGGCCCCATGGGGAGAGTGCCTTTGTCACTCTGAGGCCAGTAACAAAGCCTGCACTGGGTGGAGATGCTAACACCTCTCCCAGGCAGGAATTGTCACACCTGGCGGTGAGCCTCAAAGGCTCACCTCCTTTGTGCCAACCCAGCAGGACACTCCAGCTAGTGGAGTTGCCCGCCCCCTCCGGCCAGGCCCCACTTTTGGCGGCAAGGCCGGAGAAAATAATGAGAATAACAAGGAGGAGTCACTGGCCAGTCAGGACAGCCCCTAAGGTGTCCTGAGCTGAGGTGACTCTAACTTTTAGAAATCCTCCATCTTGCAGATGGAGGATTCCCCCAATAGGGTTAGGATTGTGACCCCCTCCCCTTGGGAGGAGGCACAAAGAGGGTGTACCCACCCTCAGGGCTAGTAGCCATTGGCTACTAACCCCCCAGACCTAAACACGCCCTTAAATTTAGTATTTAAGGGCTACCCTGAACCCTAGAAAATTAGATTCCTGCAACAAGAAGAAGGACTGCCCAGCTGAAAACCCCTGCAGCGGAAGACCAGAAGACGACAACTGCCTTGGCTCCAGAAACTCACCGGCCTGTCTCCTGCCTTCCAAAGATCCTGCTCCAGCGACGCCTTCCGAAGGGACCAGCGACCTCGACATCCTCTGAGGACTGCCCCTGCTTCGAAAAGACAAGAAACTCCCGAGGACAGCGGACCTGCTCCAAGAAAAGCTGCAACTTTGTTTCCAGCAACTTTAAAGATCCCTGCAAGCTCCCCGCAAGAAGCGTGAGACTTGCAACACTGCACCCGGCGACCCCGACTCGACTGGTGGCGATCCAACACCTCAGGAGGGACCCCAGGACTACTCTGATACTGTGAGTACCAAAACCTGTCCCCCCTGAGCCCCCACAGCGCCGCCTGCAGAGGGAATCCCGAGGCTTCCCCTGACCGCGACTCTTCCGAACCTAAAGTCCCGACACCTGGGAGAGACCCTGCACCCGCAGCCCCCAGGACCTGAAGGACCGGACTTTCACTGGAGAAGTGACCCCCAGGAGTCCCTCTCCCTTGCCCAAGTGGAGGTTTCCCCGAGGAACCCCCCCCTTGCCTGCCTGCAGCGCTGAAGAGATCCCGAGATCTCTCATAGACTAACATTGCAAACCCGACGCTTGTTTCTACACTGCACCCGGCCGCCCCCGCGCCGCTGAGGGTGAAATTTCT
This sequence comes from Pleurodeles waltl, assembly GCF_031143425.1. NCBI lineage: Eukaryota > Metazoa > Chordata > Amphibia > Caudata > Salamandridae > Pleurodeles > Pleurodeles waltl. The sequence continues at coordinate 63,227,795 of NC_090451.1, read as the reverse complement.
GTGTGGACTTGTGTCCCCCCCGGTGCCCTACAAAACCCCCCTGGTCTGCCCTCCGAAGACGCGGGTACTTACCTGCAAGCAGACCGGAACCGGGGCACCCCCTCCTCTCCATTCTAGCCTATGTGTTTTGGGCACCACTTTGGACTCTGCACCTGACCGGCCCTGAGCTGCTGGTGTGGTGACTTTGGGGTTGCTCTGAACCCCCAACGGTGGGCTACCTTGGACCAAGAACTGAGCCCTGTAAGTGTCTTACTTACCTGGTTAATCTAACAAATACTTACCTCCCCTAGGAACTGTGAAAATTGCACTAAGTGTCCACTTTTAAAACAGCTATTTGTCAATAACTTGAAAAGTATACATGCAATTTTGATGATTTGAAGTTCCTAAAGTACTTACCTGCAATACCTTTCGAATGAGATATTACATGTAGAATTTGAACCTGTGGTTCTTAAAATAAACTAAGAAAAGATATTTTTCTATATAAAAACCTATTGGCTGGATTTGTCTCTGAGTGTGTGTACCTCATTTATTGTCTTGTGTATGTACAACAAATGCTTAACACTACTCCTTGGATAAGCCTACTGCTCGACCACACTACCACAAAATAGAGCATTAGTATTATCTCTTTTTACCACTATTTTACCTCTAAGGGGAACCCTTGGACTCTGTGCATGCTATTCCTTACTTTGAAATAGCACATACAGAGCCAACTTCCTACATTGGTGGATCAGCGGTGGGGTACAAGACTTTGCATTTGCTGGACTACTCAGCCAATACCTGATCACACGACAAATTCCAAAATTGTCATTAGAAATTGATTTTTGCAATTTGAAAAGTTTTCTAAATTCTTAAAAGACCTGCTAGGGCCTTGTGTTAGATCCTGTTTAGCATTTCTTTTAGAGTTTAAAAGTTTGTAAAAGTTTGAATTAGATTCTAGAACCAGTTTTAGTTTCTTAAAAAGTATTCCAACTTTTAGAAGCATAATGTCTAGCACAGATGTGAATGTGGTGGAACTCGACACCACACCTTACCTCCATCTACAGATGAGAGAGCTAAGGTCACTCTGTAAACTAAAGAAAATAGCAATGGGCCCCAAACCTACCAAAGTACAGCTCCAGGAGCTTTTGGCAGAGTTTGAAAAGGCCAACCCCTCTGAGGATGGCAACTCAGAGGATGAAGATAGTGACTTGGAGGGAAATTCCCCCCCTCCCGTCCTACTTAGGGAGAGCAGGGCTTCTCAAGCCCTGACTCCACAAATAATAGTCAGAGATGCTGGTTCCCTCACAGGAGGGACCAACAACTCTGAAATCACTGAGGATAACTCCAGTGAAGAGGACATCCAGTTAGCCAGGATGGCCAAAAGATTGGCTTTGGAAAGACAGATCCTAGCCATAGAGAGGGAAAGACAAGAGATGGGCCTAGGACCCATCAATGGTGGCAGCAACATAAATAGGGTCAGAGATTCTCCTGACATGTTGAAAATCCCCAAAGGGATTGTAACTAAATATGAAGATGGTGATGACATCACCAAATGGTTCACAGCTTTTGAGAGGGCTTGTGTAACCAGAAAAGTGAACAGATCTCACTGGGGTGCTCTCCTTTGGGAAATGTTCACAGGAAAGTGTAGGGATAGACTCCTCACACTCTCTGGCCAAGATGCAGAATCTTATGACCTCATGAAGGGTACCCTGATTGAGGGCTTTGGATTCTCCACTGAGGAGTACAGGATTAGGTTCAGGGGGGCTCAAAAATCCTCGAGCCAGACCTGGGTTGACTTTGTTGACTACTCAGTGAAAACACTAGATGGTTGGATTCAAGGCAGTGGTGTAAGTAATTATGATGGGCTGTACAATTTATTTGTGAAAGAACACCTGTTAAGTAATTGTTTCAATGATAAACTGCATCAGCATCTGGTAGACCTAGGACCAATTTCTCCCCAAGAATTGGGAAAGAAGGCGGACCATTGGGTCAAGACAAGGGTGTCCAAGACTTCCACAGGGGGTGACCAAAAGAAAGGGGTCACAAAGACTCCCCAGCAGAAGGGTGATGAGACAACCAAAACTAAAAATAGTAAAGAGTCTTCTACAGGCCCCCAAAAACCTGCACAGGAGGGTGGGCCCAGAGCCTCTTCACAAAACAATGGGTACAAGGGTAAAAACTTTGATCCCAAAAAGGCCTGGTGTCATAGCTGTAAACAGCATGGACACCAAACTGGAGACAAGGCCTGTCCCAAGAAAGGTTCCACTCCAAACTCCCATCCAGGTAACACTGGTATGGCTAGTCTCCAAGTGGGATCAACAGTGTGCCCAGAGCAAATCAGGGTCCACACTGAAGCTACTCTAGTTTCTGAGGGTGGGGTGGATTTAGCCACACTAGCTGTCTGGCCGCCTAACATGCAAAAATACAGACAGCAACTCTTAATTAATGGGACTAGAATAGAGGGCCTGAGGGATACAGGTGCCAGTGTCACCATGGTGACAGAGAAACTGGTTTCCCCTGGCCAATACCTGACTGGAAAAACTTACACAGTCACCAACGCTGACAATCAGAGAAAAGTACATCCCATGGCAATGGTTACTTTAGAATGGGGAGGGGTCAATGGCCTGAAACAGGTGGTGGTCTCCTCAAATATCCCAGTGGACTGTCTGCTTGGAAATGACCTGGAGTCCTCAGCATGGGCTGAGGTAGAACTAAAAACCCATGCAGCAATGCTGGGTATCCCTGAACTGGTGTGTGTGAAAACCAGAGCACAATGCAAGGCACAGGGTGAACAAGTAGAGCTGGAGTCTGGAAGAATGGCCCAGCCTACCAAGAGAAAAGGAAAGTCAGTTGGGAAACCAACTGCAACACAGCAAAAGAAAGGGAACCTCTCTTCTCAGGAAGAAGTTCTGCCCTCTGAGGGAACTGAGCCTTTGGAGCTTGAACCTTATCAGGTTGAGCTCTTGGGCCCAGGGGGACCCTCAAGGGAAGAGCTGTGTAAGGGACAAGAAACCTGTCCCTCTCTTGAAGGCCTTAGGCAGCAAGCTGCTGAAGAGTCCAAAGGCAAGAAAAATGGAACACATAGGGTCTATTGGGAAGATGGGCTCTTGTACACTGAGGCCAGAGACCCCAAACCTGGTGCCACTAGGAGAGTGGTAGTGCCTCAGCTGTTCAGAGAGTTCATCCTAACATTGGCCCATGACATTCCCCTTGCTGGACATTTGGGACAAACCAAGACGTGGGAGAGGTTAGTCAACCACTTCTACTGGCCCAATATGTCCAACATGGTTAAGGAGTTTTGCCTCTCCTGCCCCACCTGTCAAGCCAGTGGTAAGACAGGTGGGCACCCAAAGGCCCCCCTCATTCCACTTCCAGTGGTGGGGGTGCCCTTTGAAAGAGTGGGTGTGGACATAGTTGGTCCACTGGAACCTCCCACAGCCTCAGGAAATATGTATATCCTGGTAGTAGTGGATCATGCTACCAGGTATCCTGAAGCTATTCCCCTTAGGTCGACTACTGCCCCTGCAGTAGCCAAGGCCCTCATTGGTATCTTTACCAGAGTGGGTTTCCCTAAGGAGGTGGTGTCTGACAGAGGTACCAACTTCATGTCAGCATACCTAAAGCACATGTGGAATGAGTGTGGAGTGACTTATAAATTCACTACACCTTACCATCCACAAACTAATGGCTTAGTTGAGAGATTCAACAAGACATTAAAAGGCATGATCATGGGGCTCCCAGAAAAACTCAAAAGGAGATGGGATGTCCTCCTGCCATGTCTACTTTTCGCTTACAGGGAGGTACCACAGAAGGGAGTAGGGTTCTCACCCTTTGAACTTCTGTTTGGTCATCCTGTAAGGGGACCACTTGCCCTTGTTAAAGAAGGCTGGGAGAGACCTCTCCATGAACCTAAACAGGACATAGTGGACTATGTACTTGGCCTTCGCTCTAGAATGGCAGAGTACATGGAAAAGGCAACCAAAAACCTTGAGGCCAGCCAACAGCTCCAGAAGTTTTGGTATGACCAAAAGGCTGCACTGGTTGAGTTCCAACCAGGGCAGAAAGTCTGGGTTCTGGAGCCTGTGGCTCCCAGGGCACTCCAGGACAAATGGAGTGGCCCTTACCCAGTACTAGAGAGGAAGAGTCAGGTCACCTACTTGGTGGACCTGGGCACAAGCAGGAGCCCCAAAAGGGTGATCCATGTAAACCGCCTTAAGCTCTTCCACGACAGGGCTGATGTCAATCTGTTGATGGTAACAGATGAGGATCAGGAGGCAGAGAGTGAACCTCTCCCTGATCTTCTGTCATCAGACCCAAAAGATGGTACAGTAGATGGAGTGATCTACTCAGACACCCTCTCTGGCCAACAGCAAGCTGATTGTAGGAGAGTCCTACAACAGTTCCCTGAACTCTTCTCCTTAACCCCTGGTCAGACACACCTGTGTACCCATGATGTGGACACCGGAGACAGCATGCCTGTCAAGAACAAAATCTTTAGACAGTCTGACCATGTTAAGGAAAGCATCAAGGTGGAAGTCCACAAGATGCTGGAATTGGGAGTCATTGAGCGCTCTGACAGCCCCTGGGCTAGCCCAGTGGTCTTAGTCCCCAAACCTCACACCACAGATGGAAAGAAAGAGATGAGGTTTTGTGTGGACTACAGAGGGCTCAATTCTGTCACCAAGACAGATGCTCATCCAATTCCAAGAGCTGATGAGCTCATTGATAAGTTAGGTGCTGCCAAATTTCTAAGTACCTTTGACTTGACAGCAGGGTACTGGCAAATAAAAATGGCACCTGGAGCAAAAGAAAAGACAGCATTCTCCACACCTGATGGGCATTATCAGTTTACTGTTATGCCCTTTGGTTTAAAGAATGCCCCTGCCACCTTCCAAAGGTTGGTGAATCAAGTCCTTGCTGGCTTGGAGTCCTTTAGCACAGCTTATCTTGATGATATTGCTGTCTTTAGCTCCACCTGGCAGGATCACCTGGTCCACCTGAGGAAGGTTTTGAAGGCTCTGCAATCTGCAGGCCTCTCTATCAAGGCATCCAAATGCCAGATAGGGCAGGGAACTGTGGTTTACTTGGGACACCTTGTAGGTGGAGGCCAAGTTCAGCCACTCCAACCCAAGATCCAGACTATTCTGGACTGGGTAGCTCCAAAAACCCAGACTCAAGTCAGGGCATTCCTTGGCTTGACTGGGTACTACAGGAGGTTTGTGAAGGGATATGGATCCATTGTGACAGCCCTCACTGAGCTCACCTCCAAGAAAATGCCCAAGAAAGTGAACTGGACTGTGGACTGCCAACAGGCCTTTGACACCCTGAAACAGGCAATGTGCTCAGCACCAGTTCTCAAAGCTCCAGATTATTCTAAGCAGTTCATTGTGCAGACTGATGCCTCTGAACATGGGATAGGGGCAGTTTTGTCCCAAACAAATGATGATGGCCTTGACCAGCCTGTTGCTTTCATTAGCAGGAGGTTACTCCCCAGGGAGCAGCGTTGGAGTGCCATTGAGAGGGAGGCCTTTGCTGTGGTCTGGTCCCTGAAGAAGCTGAGACCATACCTCTTTGGGACTCACTTCCTAGTTCAAACTGACCACAGACCTCTCAAATGGCTGATGCAAATGAAAGGTGAAAATCCTAAACTGTTGAGGTGGTCCATCTCCCTACAGGGAATGGACTTTATAGTGGAACACAGACCTGGGACTGCCCATGCCAATGCAGATGGCCTTTCCAGGTTCTTCCACTTAGAAAATGAAGACTCTCTTGGGAAAGGTTAGTCTCATCCTCTTTCGTTTGGGGGGGGGTTGTGTAAGGAAATGCCTCCTTGGCATGGTTGCCCCCTGACTTTTTGCCTTTGCTGATGCTATGTTTACAATTGAAAGTGTGCTGAGGCCTGCTAACCAGGCCCCAGCACCAGTGTTCTTTCCCTAACCTGTACTTTTGTATCCACAATTGGCAGACCCTGGCATCCAGATAAGTCCCTTGTAACTGGTACTTCTAGTACCAAGGGCCCTGATGCCAAGGAAGGTCTCTAAGGGCTGCAGCATGTCTTATGCCACCCTGGAGACCTCTCACTCAGCACAGACACACTGCTTACCAGCTTGTGTGTGCTAGTGAGGACAAAACGAGTAAGTCGACATGGCACTCCCCTCAGGGTGCCACGCCAGCCTCTCACTGCCTATGCAGTATAGGTAAGACACCCCTCTAGCAGGCCTTACAGCCCTAAGGCAGGGTGCACTATACCATAGGTGAGGGTACCAGTGCATGAGCATGGTACCCCTACAGTGTCTAAACAAAACCTTAGACATTGTAAGTGCAGGGTAGCCATAAGAGTATATGGTCTGGGAGTCTGTCAAACACGAACTCCACAGCACCATAATGGCTACACTGAAAACTGGGAAGTTTGGTATCAAACTTCTCAGCACAATAAATGCACACTGATGCCAGTGTACATTTTATTGTAAAATACACCACAGAGGGCACCTTAGAGGTGCCCCCTGAAACTTAACCGACTATCTGTGTAGGCTGACTAGTTTTAGCAGCCTGCCACAAACCGAGACATGTTGCTGGCCCCATGGGGAGAGTGCCTTTGTCACTCTGAGGCCAGTAACAAAGCCTGCACTGGGTGGAGATGCTAACACCTCTCCCAGGCAGGAATTGTCACACCTGGCGGTGAGCCTCAAAGGCTCACCTCCTTTGTGCCAACCCAGCAGGACACTCCAGCTAGTGGAGTTGCCCGCCCCCTCCGGCCAGGCCCCACTTTTGGCGGCAAGGCCGGAGAAAATAATGAGAATAACAAGGAGGAGTCACTGGCCAGTCAGGACAGCCCCTAAGGTGTCCTGAGCTGAGGTGACTCTAACTTTTAGAAATCCTCCATCTTGCAGATGGAGGATTCCCCCAATAGGGTTAGGATTGTGACCCCCTCCCCTTGGGAGGAGGCACAAAGAGGGTGTACCCACCCTCAGGGCTAGTAGCCATTGGCTACTAACCCCCCAGACCTAAACACGCCCTTAAATTTAGTATTTAAGGGCTACCCTGAACCCTAGAAAATTAGATTCCTGCAACAAGAAGAAGGACTGCCCAGCTGAAAACCCCTGCAGCGGAAGACCAGAAGACGACAACTGCCTTGGCTCCAGAAACTCACCGGCCTGTCTCCTGCCTTCCAAAGATCCTGCTCCAGCGACGCCTTCCGAAGGGACCAGCGACCTCGACATCCTCTGAGGACTGCCCCTGCTTCGAAAAGACAAGAAACTCCCGAGGACAGCGGACCTGCTCCAAGAAAAGCTGCAACTTTGTTTCCAGCAACTTTAAAGATCCCTGCAAGCTCCCCGCAAGAAGCGTGAGACTTGCAACACTGCACCCGGCGACCCCGACTCGACTGGTGGCGATCCAACACCTCAGGAGGGACCCCAGGACTACTCTGATACTGTGAGTACCAAAACCTGTCCCCCCTGAGCCCCCACAGCGCCGCCTGCAGAGGGAATCCCGAGGCTTCCCCTGACCGCGACTCTTCCGAACCTAAAGTCCCGACACCTGGGAGAGACCCTGCACCCGCAGCCCCCAGGACCTGAAGGACCGGACTTTCACTGGAGAAGTGACCCCCAGGAGTCCCTCTCCCTTGCCCAAGTGGAGGTTTCCCCGAGGAACCCCCCCCTTGCCTGCCTGCAGCGCTGAAGAGATCCCGAGATCTCTCATAGACTAACATTGCAAACCCGACGCTTGTTTCTACACTGCACCCGGCCGCCCCCGCGCCGCTGAGGGTGAAATTTCTGTGTGGACTTGTGTCCCCCCCGGTGCCCTACAAAACCCCCCTGGTCTGCCCTCCGAAGACGCGGGTACTTACCTGCAAGCAGACCGGAACCGGGGCACCCCCTCCTCTCCATTCTAGCCTATGTGTTTTGGGCACCACTTTGGACTCTGCACCTGACCGGCCCTGAGCTGCTGGTGTGGTGACTTTGGGGTTGCTCTGAACCCCCAACGGTGGGCTACCTTGGACCAAGAACTGAGCCCTGTAAGTGTCTTACTTACCTGGTTAATCTAACAAATACTTACCTCCCCTAGGAACTGTGAAAATTGCACTAAGTGTCCACTTTTAAAACAGCTATTTGTCAATAACTTGAAAAGTATACATGCAATTTTGATGATTTGAAGTTCCTAAAGTACTTACCTGCAATACCTTTCGAATGAGATATTACATGTAGAATTTGAACCTGTGGTTCTTAAAATAAACTAAGAAAAGATATTTTTCTATATAAAAACCTATTGGCTGGATTTGTCTCTGAGTGTGTGTACCTCATTTATTGTCTTGTGTATGTACAACAAATGCTTAACACTACTCCTTGGATAAGCCTACTGCTCGACCACACTACCACAAAATAGAGCATTAGTATTATCTCTTTTTACCACTATTTTACCTCTAAGGGGAACCCTTGGACTCTGTGCATGCTATTCCTTACTTTGAAATAGCACATACAGAGCCAACTTCCTACAAAAACCATGTTAACCCCTGCCACCCTGCCTATTATTGAAAACAGGAGTCTATTCCAGAATTGAACTGAACCCTATAGCCCCTTTAACACCCTGTCTACATTTTGTAGCCTGTGTTGTGCCTCGGTGTGTGTTACTCAGATCCTCAGAAATCAGAAGCCCTCTAGTTACCAGCGAAGCCCCACAGCTGGAAGTTGCATTCTTTGTTTCCCCACCAAGTCAGCTAATGGAAACAGCAGCGACCTATGCTTGTTAATCCGGAGACCTCGCCGAAATCCCCTATGCTTGTTAATCCGAAGTCTGGAGACCTCGCCGAAATCCCCTAGAGACTGCATCAGGATAGGAACTGACAATTCAGCAGGTCATCCATCCACATATAGCAGGACAATATGGGTTGTGTTGCCTACCTTTATCCCCCATGATGCCAGTTCAGCCTTTAGTAACAATGCAAGTGGCTCATTTGCCAAGGCAAACAAGAGGGGTGAAAGAGGGCACCCCTGTCTGGTACCGTGCCCCACTGGCCAGGCATCTGAGGTCTCCCCTCCTACTTTAATGCATACCAAAGGGCTCATGTATAGGAGGTGTATTGTAGGAAAGTACCATCTTGCCTGGCATGTTACCCCCATATTTCACTGTATATATGTTGTTTTAGTTTATGTGTCACTGGGACCCTGCCAGGCAGGGCCCCAGTGCTCATAAGTATGTGCCCTGTATGTGTTCCCTGTGTGATGCCTGACTGCCTCACTGAGGCTCTGCTACCCAGAACCTCAGTGGTTATGCTCTCTCTGCTTTCCAAATTTGTCACTAACAGGCTAGTGACTAAATTTACCAATTCACATTGGCATACTGGTACACCCATATAATTCCCTAGTATATGGTACGGAGGTACCCAGGGTATTGGGGTTCCAGGAGATCCCTATGGGCTGCAGCTTTTCTTTTGACACCCATAGGTAGCTCTGACAATTCTTACACAGGCCTGCCACTGCAGCCTGAGTGAAATAACGTCCACGTTATTTCACAGCCATTTACCACTGCTCTTAAGTAACTTATAAGTCACCTATATGTCTAACCTTCACCTTGTGACAGTTAGGTGCAAAGTTACTTAGTGTGTGGGCACCCTGGCACTAGCCAAGGTGCCCCCACATCGTTCAGGGCAAATTCCCCAGACTTTGTGAGTGCGGGGACACCATTACACGTGTGCACTGTACATAGGTCACTACCTATGTACAGCGTCACAATGGTAACTCTGAACATGGCCATGTAACATGTCTAAGATCATGGAATTGTCACCCAATGCCATTCTGGCATTAGGGGGACAATTCCATGATCCCCCGGGTCTCTAGCATAGTACCCGGGTACTGCCAAACTGCCTTTCCTGGGTCTCCACTGCAACTGCTGCCAACCCCTCAGACAGGTTTCTGCCCTCCTGGGGTCCAGGCAGCCCTGGCCCAGGAAGGCAGAACAAAGGATTTCCTCTGAGAGAGGTTGTAACACCCTCTCCCTTTGGAAATAGGTGTGAAGGCTGGGGATGAGTAGCCTCCCCCAGCCTCTGGAAATGCTTTGATGGGCACAGATCTCTGCATAAGCCAGTCTACACCGGTTCAGGGATCCCCCAGCCCTGCTCTGGTGCGAAACTGGACAAAGGAAAGGGGAGTGACCACTCCCCTGACCTGCACCTCCCAGGGGAGGTACCCAGAGCTCCTCCAGTGTGTCCCAGACCTCTGCCATCTTGGAAACAGAGGTATCTGTGGCACACTGGACTGCTCTGAGTGGCCAGTGCCAGCAGGTGACGTCAGAGGCCCCTTCTGATAGGCTCTTATCTCTCTTGGTAGCCAATCCTCCTTCCTAGGTAGCCAAACCTCCTTTTCTGGCTATTTAAGGTCTCTGCATTGGGGATCTCACCAGATAATGAATGCAAGAGCTCATTGGAGTTCCTCTGCATCTCCCTCTTCACCTTCTGCCAAAGGATCGACCGCTGACTGCTCAGGACGTCTGCAAAACCGCAACAAAGTTGCAAGCAACCTTCTATCGCTTCATCCTGCCGGCTTTCTCAACTGTTTCCAGGTGGTGCATGCTCTGGGGGTAGCCTGCCTCCTCTCTGCACCAGAAATCTCCCGTGGGTCGACGGAATCTTCCCCCTGCAACCGCAGGCACCAAAAGACTGCATCACTGGTCCTCTGGGTCCCCTCTCAGCATGACGAGCGTGGTCCCTGGAACTTAGCAACTCTGTCCAAGTGACTCCCACAGTCCAGTGACTCTTCAGTCCAAGTTTGGTGGAGGTAAGTCCTTGCCTCCCCACGCTAGACTGCATTGCTGTGTACCGTGTGATTTGCAGCTGCTCCGGCTCCTGTGCACTCTTCCAGGATTTCCTTTGTGCACAGCCAAGCCTAGGTCCCCGACACTCTAACCTGCAGTGCACAACCTTCTGAGTTGTCCTCCAGCGTCGTGGGACTCCCTTTTGTGACTTCACGTGGACTCCGGTTCACTCTTCTTCCAAGTGCCTGTTCAGGTACTTCTGCGGGTGCTGCCTGCTTCTGTGAGGGCCCCCTGACTTGCTGGGTGCCCCCTCTGTCTCCTCCTCCAAGTGGCGACATCCTGGTCCCTCCTGGGCCACAGCAGCACCCAAAAACCTTTACTGCGACCCTTGCAGCTAGCAAGGCTTGTTTACGGTCTTTCTGCGTGGGAACACCTCTGCAAGCTTCAACTCGACGTGGGACATCCACCCTCCAAAGGAGAAATTCCTAGTCCTCTTCTTTCTTGCAGAACTCCAAGCTTCTTCCAACAGGTGGCAGCTTCCTTGCACCCTCTGTTGGCATTTCCTGGGCTCCTGCCCACTCTCGACACTGTCGCCACTATTAGACTTGGTCCCCTTGTCTTACAGGTATGCAGGTCCGGAAATCCACTGTTGTTGCATTGCTGGTGTTTGTTCTTCCTGCAGAATCCTCCTATCACGACTTCTGTGCTCTCGGGGGGTAGTAGGTGCACTTTACACCCACCTTTCAGGGTCTTGGGGTGGGCTATTTTTCTATCCCTCACTGTTTTCTTACAGTCCCAGCGACCCTCTACAACCTCACATAGGTTTGAGGTCCATTCGTGGTTCGCATTCCACTTTTGGAGTATATGGTTTGTGTTGCCCCTATACCTATGTGCTCCTATTGCAATCTACTGTAACTCTGCACTGCTTGCATTACTTGTCTTGCTATTACCTGCATAACTTTGGTTTGTGTACATATATCTTGGATATATAACTTATCCTCATACTGAGGGTACTCACTGATATACTTTTGACATCTTGTCATAAAAATAAAGTACTTTTAGTAATTCTGTGTATTGTGTTTTCTTATGATATTGTGCATATGACACCAGTGGTATAGTAGGAGCTTTACATGTCTCCTAGTTCAGCCTAAGCTGCTTTGCCATAGCTACCTTCTATCAGCCTAAGCTGCTAGAAACACCTCTTCTACACTAATAAGGGATAACTGGACCTGGCACAAGGTGTAAGTACCTCTGGTACCCACTACAAGCCAGGCCAGCCTCCTACATTGGTTGTGCAGTGGTGAGATAAGTACTTGTAACTACTTACCACTTTGTCATTGTGTACTTTTCATAAGAGAATAATATACAAAACAAGTTCAGTGTATGTACACCTAACCAAAAGGTTTTGCTTTTCTCCTCTTACACTTTCTACTAAGTGCTGAAAAGTATTCTAAAACTTCTAAAAGTTTTCTAAAAGTTAGAAAAAGTTATTTTCTCTCTGCTCTTTAAAAAATTCTGAAACTTTTTCTTCCTTCTCACTGTCTCCAAACCTTTTACTATCATGTCTGTAGAAGACTCTACTCTTAAAATGGTTAATACTACTTATGACAATTTGAATTACAAGAGCCTAAGGAGTCTCTGCTTAGATAGAGGTTTAGTGATAGAAACTCTTTTGTAGGGTTCTTTCCTATTTAACATGCTTATTGTGAATGATGAGTCCCAAGCTGGCACTTCAAATGAGAGGTTAATAGAAGGTTCCCATTCTGACTCAGGGGATCTCCTTGAGGGAGGTGGGAAGGGTTCTGTACCAGATCTGCCCCTTAGCAGGACACCTAGTAATGTTGGTAGTAATGGAGGTTCTTATCATAGTAGGGGAGTCTTTATTCCTGGAGGCCAAGTTGTTAGGGTTCAGTCAGTTAGGGACAGATCCCCCTCTGTTGTTTCCAATTTATCTTCTGTGTCCAAGCATTCCAAACCCACCCACATGTTAGAAAGGGAACTCAAAAAGTTGAGGGTTGAAGAGACCAGACTGAAGCTTAAACAGCAACAGCTGGCCTTAGATAGGGAATCCTAAGACCTGGAGAAGGAGAGACAGATTGGGGTTAGGACCCCATGGTGGCAGCAACAGCAGCATTCCTAATAGTAATCCTGTTAGAGAGCGTGATTCCAGGAATCTGCACAAGATAGTCCCCCCTTACAAAGAGGGGGATGACATCAACAAGTGGTTTGCTGCACTTGAGAGGGCCTGTATGGTACAGGGGGTCCCTCAAAGGCAGTGGACTGCTATATTGTGGCTATCTTTCACTGGAAAGGGTAGGGATAGGCTCCTTACTGTTAGATAAAGTGATGCTAACAATTTTGCAGTTTTGAAGGATGCACTCTTGGATGGATTTGGCTTAACCACTGAACAATACAGGATTACGTTCAGAGACACCAGAAAAGAGTCCTCACAAGACTGGATAGACTTTGTTGACTGTTCAGTGAAGGCCTTGGAAGGGTGGTTACATGGCAGTAAAGTTTCTGACTATGAAAGCCTGTATAATCTTATTCTGAGAGAGCATATTCTGAATAACTGTGTGTCTGACTTGTTACACCAATATCTAGTGGACTCAGATCTGACCTCTCCCCAAGAATTGGGAAAGAAGGCAGACAAATGGGTCAGAACAAGACTGAACAGAAAAGTTCATACAGGGGGTGACAAGGATGGCAAGAAGAAGGATGGTAAGTCTTCTGACAAGGGTGGGGACAAAAGTAAAACTGAGTCTTCCTCAGGCCCACAAAAATCCTCTGGTGGGGGTGTTGGGTCCAAATCCACTTCCAATAATCAACCTAAAAAGCCTTGGTGTTATTTGTGTAAAGTCAAAGGCCATTGGACAACTGATGCCAGTTGTCCAAAGAAAAACACCAAACCTCCCACTACCACAACTCCTACTGCAAATTCTAGTGCCCCTAGTAATAGCAGTGGTGGTGGGAGCAAACCTTCTAATAGCCAATCCAAGGGAGTAGCTGGGCTCACTTTTGGTAATTTAGTTGGGGTTGGTCTTGTTAGGGAGACCACAGAGGCTGTGTTAGTCTCTGAAGGTGCCATTGATTTGGCCACCTTGGTTACTTGTCCCCTTAATATGGATAAGTACAAGCAACTTCCCCTAATAAATGGTGTTGAGGTTCAGGCCTACAGGGACACAGGTGCCAGTGTTACCATGGTGATAGAGAAACTGGTGACAGACGCTCATAACAAGACTCTTAGCCACCCCATGGCTGTTGTGAATCTCAACTGGGGGGGGGGGGGGCTACTGGTCCAAAGAAAGTTGTGGTTGCCTCAGATTTACCTGTAGACTGTCTACTAGGGAATGATTTAGAGACAGTAGCTTGGGCAGAAGGAGAGTTGGAGGCTCATGCAGCAATGCAGGGCATTCCTGGGCATATTTTTGCTTTGACAAGGGCTCAGGCCAAAAAGCAAAAAGGACAGGTTAACTTGGATCCTTGAACAATGGACCAAGTGCTCCCTAAAGCTAGGGGTAGCAAGGGTAAATCCTTACCCACTATCCCTCCCTCTACAGATGATTCTCCTTCTGAGGAAGAAGAATTTCCTCCCTGTGCAGAACCTTCACCAGATGAGCTGGCAGCAGACACTGCTGAGCTTTTGGGTGGAGGGGGGCCTGCCATGGAAGAGCTGAGTGTGGCACAGCAAATCTGTCTCACATTAGAGGGTCTCAGACAGCAAGCTCTCAAGCAGCAAAATGGGGATGTCAGTGACTCACATAGAGTTTACTGGGAGGTCAACTTCTTGTACACAGAGGCAAGGGACCCAAAACCTGGAGCAGCCAGGAGATTGGTCATTCCTATGCAGTACAGCGAGTTCTTCTTAACTCTTGCACATGACATTCCTTTGGCTGGACATTTGGGCCAGATCAAAACATGGGAAAGGCTTGTCCCCCTGTTTCACTGGTCTAGGATGTCAGAGGACACTAAAGATTTTTGCAAGTCTTGTGTGACCTGCCAAGCCAGTGGCAAGACTGGTGGCACACCAAAGGCTCCCCTTATTCCACTACCTGTGGTTGGGGTCCCCTTTGAAAGGGTAGGGGTTGACATAGTTGGCCCCCTTGACCCTCTTACTGCTTCAGGCAGTAGGTTTATCTTGGTGGTTGTGGACCATGCCACAAGATATCCTGAAACAATTCCTCTAAGGACCACTACAGCACCCGCAGTGGCAAAAGCCCTCCTGGGAATCTTTTCCAGGGTTCGTTTTCCAAAAGAGGTTGTATCAGACAGGGGTAGCAACTTTATGTCTGCATACTTGAAAGCTATGTGGAAGGAATGTGGTGTAACCTACAAATTCACCACTCCTTATCATCCACAGACTAATGGACTGGTAGATAGATTTAATAAAACTCTCAAAGGTATGATAATGGGACTCCCTGAAAAACTCAGGAGGAGATGGGATGTCCTGTTACCTTGCCTCCTTTTTGCTTACAGGGAGGTACCCCAGAAAGGAGTGGGCTTCAGCCCCTTTGAACTCCTCTTTGGACACCCTGTAAGAGGTCCACTAACACTTGTGAAGGAGGGTTGGGAACAACCTTTAAAAGCTCCCAAACAGTACATAGTGGACTATGTACTTGGCCTAAGATCCAGAATGGCCGAGTACATGAAAAAGGCCAGTAAAAACCTTCAGGCCAGCCAAGAGCTCCAGAAGCAATGGCATGACCAGAAGGCTGTTCTGATCCAGTACCAACCAGGACAGAAGGTGTGGGTATTGGAGCCTGTGGCCCCAAGAGCACTCCAGGACAAATGGAGTGGACCCCATCTAATTGTTGAGAAAAAGGGTGAGGTCACCTACTTGGTTGACCTGGGCACTCCCAGGAGTCCCCTTAGGGTGATTCATGTCAACCACCTAAAACCCTACTATGACAGGGCTGATCTCACCCTGCTCATGGCAACAGATGCGGGACAGGAAGAAGAGAGTGACCCTCTCCCTGATCTCTTCTCCTCCACTGAAGAATATGCTTTAGTGGAGGGAGTAGTTTTAGCAGACTGTCTGACTGCAGAACAGAAAGACAACTGCATAAATCTCCTTGGACAATTTTCTGAACTCTTTTCAACTGTGCCAGGCACCACATCTTGGTGTGAACACACAATTGATACTGGAGACAGCATGCCTGTCAAAAGTAAAATCTATAGGTAGCCTTACCATGTCAGGGACTGCATAAAACAAGAGGTTCAGAAAATGATTGATCTAGGAGTGGTTGAACCTTCTGAAAGCCCATGGGCGAGTCCTGTGGTGCTTGTACCAAAGCCTCACTCAAAAGATGGAAAAAGGGAGATGAGGTTTTGTGTAGACTACAGAGGTCTCAATCAGGTAACAAAAACTGATGCTCACCCTATACCCAGGGCAGATGAGCTCATATATACACTAGCATCTGCCGAGTATCTAAGCACCTTTGATTTGACTGCAGGGTATTGGCAGATCAAATTGGCTGAGGATGCTAAACCTAAAACTGCATTTTCAACTATAGGAGGGCACTACCAATTTACAGTGATGCCCTTTGGTTTGAAGAATGCACCTGCCACTTTTCAGATGTTGGTGAACACAGTCCTGCAAGGGTTGGAGGTTTTTAGTGCAGCATATCTAGATGATATAGCTGTCTTTAGCTCCACCTGGGATGAACACCTGGTCCACCTTTGGAAAGGTTTGGAGGCCTCACTATCAAGGCCTCAAAGTGCCAGATAGGGCAGGGAAAGGTGGTTTATCTGGGACACCTGGTAGGTGGAGAACAGACTGCATCACTGCAGGGGAGAAATCCAAACAATCATTGATTGGGTTCCCCTACAACAAAGACCCAGGTGAGAGCCTTCTTAGGCCTCACTTGGTATTACAGGAGATTCATTCAAAACTGTGGCTCCATAGCAGCCCCACTTAATGATCTCACTAGTAAGAAAATGCCTAAAAAGGTATTGTGGACATCTAGCTGTCAGAAAGCTTTTGAGGAGCTCAAACAGGTCATGTGCTCTGCATCTGTCCTAAAAAGCCCATGTTACTCCAAGAAATTCATTGTTTCAAACCGATGCATCTGAATTAGGGGTAGGGGCAGTCTTATCACAACTGAATTCTGAGGGCCAGGATCAACCAGTTGCTTTTATCAGCAGAAGGTTGACCCCTAGAGAAAAGCGTTGGTCTGCCATAGAGAGGGAGGCCTTTGCTGTGGTCTGGGCACTGAAAAGGTTGAGGCCATACCTGTTTGGCACTCACTTTATTGTTCAGACAGACCACAAACCTCTACTGTGGCTAAAACAAATGAAAGGTGAAACCCCCAAATTGTTGAGGTGGTCCATAGCTCTACAGGGAATGGACTTTACAGTAGAACATAGACCTGAAAGTACCCACTCCAATGCAGATGGACTCTCCAGATATTTCCACTTAGACAATAAAGACTCATCAGGTCATGGCTAGTCTTATTGTCCTTCGTTTGGGGGGCGGGGGTTGTGTAGGAAAGTACCATCTTGCCTGGCATGTTACCCCAATATTTCACTGTATATATGTTGTTTTAGTCTATGTGTCACTGGGACCCTGCCAGGCAGGGCCCCAGTGCTCATAAGTATGTGCCCTGTATGTGTTCCCTGTGTGATGCCTAACTGTCTTAATGAGGCTCTTCTAACCAGAACCTCAGTGGTTATGCTCTCTCTGCTTTCCAAATTTGTCTCTAACGGGCTAGTGACTAAATTTACCAATTCACATTGGCATACTGGTACACCCATATAATTCCCTAATATATGGCACTGAAGTACCCAGGGTATTGGGGTTCCAGGAGATCCCTATGGGCTGCAGCATTTCTTTTGCCACCCATAGGGAGCTCTGACAATTCTTACACAGGCCTGCCACTGCAGCCTGAGTGAAATAACGTCCACGTTATTTCACAGCCATTTACCACTGCACTTAAGTAACTTATACGTCACCTATATGTCTAACCTTCACCTGGTGAAAGTTAGGTGCAAAGTTACTTAGTGTGTGGGCACCCTGGCACTAGCGAAGGTGCCCCCACATCGTTCAGGGCAAATTCCCCGGACTTTGTGAGTGCGGGGACACCATTACACGCATGCACTGTACATAGGTCACTACCTATGTACAGCGTCACAATGGTAACCCCGAACATGGCCATGTATCATGTCTAAGGTCATGGAATTGTCACCCCAATGCCATTCTGGCATTGGGGGGACAATTCCATGATCCCCCGGGTCTTTAGCATAGTAACCGGGTACTACCAAACTGCCTTTCTGGGGTCTCCACTGCAGCTGCTGCTGCTGGCAACCCCTCAGACAGGTTTCTGCCCTCCTGGGGTCCAGGCAGCCCTGGCCCAGGAAGGCAGAAAAAGGATTTCCTCTGAGAGAGGGTGTAACACCCTCTCCCTTTGGAAATAGGTGTGAAGGCTGAGGAGAAGTAGCCTCCCCCAGCACCTGGAAATGCTTTGATGGGCACAGATGGTGCCCATCTCTGCATAAGCCAGTGTTCACCAGTTCAGGGATCCCCCAGCCCTGCTCTGGCGCAAAACTGGACAAAGGAAAGGGGAGTGACCACTCCCCTGACCTGCACCTCCCAGGGGAGGTGCCCAGAGCTCCTCCAGTGTGTCCCAGACCTCTGCCATCTTGGAAACAGAAGTGTCTGTGGCACACTGGACTGCTCTGAGTGGCCAGTGCCAGCAGGTGACGTCAGAGGCTCCTTCTGATAGGCTCTTACCTCTCTTGGTAGCCAATCCTCCTTCATAGGTAGCCAAACCTCCTTTTCTGGCTATTTAGGGTCTCTGCTTTGGGAATCTCACTAGATATCGAATGCAAGAGCTCATCAGAGTTCCTCTGCATCTCCCTCTTCACCTTCTTCCAAAGGATCGACCGCTGACTGCTCAGGATGACTGCAAAACCGCAACAAAGTAGCAAGACGACTACTAGCAACCTTGTATCGCTTCATCCTGCCGGCTTTCTCGACTGTTTCCAGGTGGTGCATGCTCTAGGGGTAGCCTGCCTCCTCTCTGCACCAGGAGCTCTGAAGAAATCTCCTGTGGGTCGACGGAATCTTCCCCCTGCAACCGCAGGCACCAAAAGACTGCATCACTGGTCCTCTGGGTCCCCTCTCAGCACGACGAGCGTGGTCCCTGGAACTCAGCAACTCTGTCCAAGTGACTCCCACAGTCCAGTGACTCTTCAGTCCAAGTTTGGTGGAGGTAAGTCCTTGCCTCCCCACGCTAGACTGCATTGCTGGGTACTGCGTGATTTGCAGCTGCTCCGGCTCCTGTGCACTCTTCCAGGATTTCCTTCATGCACAGCCAAGCCTGGGTCCCGACACTCTAACCTGCAGTGCACAACCATCTGAGTTGTCCTCCGGCGTCGTGGGACTCCCTTTTGTGACTTCGCATGAACTCCGGTTCACTCTTCTTCCAAATGCCTGTTCAGGTACTTCTGCGGGTGCTGCCTGCTTCTGTGAGGGCCCCCTGACTTGCTGGGTGCCCCCTCTGTCTCCTCCTCCAAGTGGCGACATCCTGGTCCCTCCTGGGCCACAGCAGCACCCAAACACCTCTACCGCGACTCTTGCAGCTAGCAAGGCTTGTTTGCGATCTTTCTATGTGGGAACACCTCTGCAAGCTTCATCGCAACGTTAGACATCCATCCTCCAAAGGAGAAGTTCCTAGTCCTCTTCTTTCTTGCAGAACTCCAAGCTTCTTCCAACAGGTGGCAGCTTCCTTGTACCCTCAGCTGGCATTTCCTGGGATCCTGCCCACTCTCGACACTGTTGCGTCTATTGGACTTGGTCCCCTTGTCTTACAGGTACGCCGGTCCGGAAATCCACTGTTGTTGCATTGCTGGTGTTTGTTCTTCCTGAAGAATCCTCCTATCACGACTTCTGTGCTCTCTGGGGGTAGTAGGTGCACTTTACACCTACCTTTCAGGGTCTTGGGGTGGGCTATTTTTGTAACCCTCACTGTTTTCTTACAGTCCCAGCGACCCTCTACAAGGTCACATAGGTTTGGGGTCCATTCGTGGTTCGCATTCCACTTTTGGAGTATATGGTTTGTGTTGCCCCTATACCTATGTGCTCCTATTGCAATCTACTGTAACTTTACACTCCTTGCATTACTTTTCTTGCTATTACCTGCATAATTTTGGTTTGTGTACATATATCTTGTGTATATAAGTTATCCTCATACTGAGGGTACTCACTAAGATACTTTTGGCATCTTGTCATAAAAATAAAGTAATTGTAGGGAGTTGGCTCTGTATGTACTGTTTCAAAGTAAGAAATAGCATGCACAGAGTCCAAGGGTTCCCCTTAGAGGTAAGATAGTGGCAAAAAGAGATAATTCTAATGCTCTATTTTGTGGTAGCGTGGTCGAGCAGCAGGCTTATCAGAGGGTAGTGTTAAGCATTTGTTGTCCACACACAAGCAATAAATGAGGAACACACACTCAAAGACAATTCCAGGCCAATAGGTTTTTATATAGAAAAATATATTTTCTTAGTTTATTTTAAGAACCACAGGTTCAAGATTTACAATCAATACTTTAAATGAAAGGTACTTCACTCCGGTATCATAGGTTTTTGCTTGCCTTTTCCATGTACTCTGCCATCCTAGTACATAGTACACTATATCTTGTTTAGGCTCATGAAGAGGTCTCTCCCAGCCTTCTTTTACAAGAGCTAATGGTCCCCTGACAGGATGGCCAAAAGCTTAAATCTACACTGATCTTCATGGTCCAAGTCCCAGATCACCCCCACCTACCTCGCCGCCAATATCTTACAAAGTATTTTAAGATCAGTATTAAGCATGGTGAGAGGACTGTACGCAGCAGGACCCATTGAGTCCCCCCCAGGCTTCAGCATTAGGCACCCCACCCTTTCTCTCATGGTCTGTGGAAGGATACCTCTCTGCTTCGCCTCTCGGTAGACCTCCAACAATTTGTCCCTCTGAGTAGGTGCAAAGGCCCTGTAAAACCCCACTGGGAAACCATCACTGCCCAGAGCCTTGGATGTATTAGGAGCTTTAATGGTTGTGCTCACTTCCTCCAGGGAGATGTCCTCCTCTAATCTCTAGGCAACTCCCCCTTTTAATTGAGGGAGCCTCACCCGGGCCAGGAATTCCTCCAGTCTGGCCTCATTGACGTGCAGCCGTGCCTCATATACTGCCTTAAAGTGGTCCTGCAACACCAATAAGATATTGCGCCTTTGGGTTAACAGTTGACCTTGTGCATTATATCGCCCTCTCACGTCGAAGAAGGCGGGCCAGCAATCTGCCTGATTTATCTCCTCCCCTATGCAACATTTGATGAAACACCTAAGGCCTGTTTTGTCCAGAGTATCCCAAAGCGTATGAATTTCTCTATGAGCTGATAAGCTCTCCCCACACACTTCTGCTGTCGGCAGCTCCTTCCTCTGGAGCTCAGCTAACTGATCCTCCTTTTTTTTTGTTTTTTAGGTCTCCCAAGAATTTTCTGCGTGTTCCACAGATCGTGCCTATGTATTCCCCCTGACAACCGCTTTAAGAGCCTCCCATTCCACCACCCTAGTATCCATTGTTCCCCAATTTGTAGTCATGTGGTTTGCTATTGCAGTTCCCAATTCTGGCCAGCAGGTCACGTCTGTTGACAAGTCAGATGGCATACACCAAGACAATACCCTACTCAGCCTCTCTATCCAACCCAGAGTCAGCAAGACAGAGGCGTGATCTGAGAGGAGCCTTGCCATAAGCAGTAACGCTTCCATCTGAACATAGTCTAATCCTCCCACCAGAAAATGATCCAGTTGGCTGTAGGTGTTATGTGTTCCAGAACAACATGTGTATTCCCTGTGATCGGGGTGTAGCAAACGGCACCCATTCAGTAGTCCCAGATTCTCCATTGCCCTCTTTAATGCACTTTTCATCAGGGGCTTGGTGCCACCCATGGGTGGGTGACGATCCTTCTCCCCATCCAGCACACAATTAAAGTCCTCAGCCCAGATTATGGGGGTACTTACGCTGTCCAATAAAATGTTCTGCAACCTTGCAAAAAACCCATGGTTGTCATTGTTTAGGGCATATACGAATTTTGGAGCATAATCACCCCTCTAGCGTAGGTTGAATACAAGTAAAGAACTGTTGTCCCCTCCATTTTCTGTGCCTCCTCCACCCCTAACTGCGTCTCTTGAAATGAACTCTATACCGTTTGGTGTATCCCCTAATCCCTCTGACGTTCCATGGTATTAGATTAAATATCTCAGCCCTGCTCTAACTGCCACTCCCACTGCTACCTCCTCTGCAATTTCTGCCTATAGGCCCCAGGCCTCTGCAGTTTTCAGCTATTTTAGTCACGCACCACAACAATAACTAACAAAGGGCCAGATGTATCAAAGGCTTTTGCTTTCGCAAACCGTGCGAATCGCAAAATTCCACCGTTTGCGAATGCAAAATCACCTTTCATGATTTATGAAAGGAATTCGCACTGCAATTTTAAGGAATCGCAAAAATACCAATTCCTAAATAGGGAATCGCAAATAGGTTTCCTATTTGCGATTACCTATTCACATGTATCATGCATTTCTTAAATGCAAATTTGGCATTTATGAAATGCAATTACCACAAATTCAAGTTTGGTGGTAAGCATTTGCAATTTTAAAAAATGCATTACCAATACATTTTTGAAAATGACATGTAGCGCACACATGCACCTGGGGCATGCGTGCGCTCTACATCTCCACAAATATTTTTTTGGGGTGCATTAAAGAAGCACCCTGGGGTTTGCATTACCTAATTTGCGAATTCCTAACAGGAATTCGCAAATTAGGTAATGCAAAACCATTTGCACCTATGGGTCTACAGGCCTATCGGGATGAATGGAGTCCCAGTCCCCAACTGCGACTCGCTAATAGCGACTGCAACTTTTAAGAAATCGCTATTACCGAATCACAATTTTCATACATCCGATTTTGCATTTCTTAAATAGCGATTTCTTAAAAATCGCTATTTAGGAAACGCAAACCGGGATGATGATACATCTGGCCCAAAACCTCTTGAACTTTAGTGGCTATAAACAATCCCCCCCTCCCGAATATACAGTATAACAACAACATTTCTACTGCAACTCCAATGATTTCTTGCTGTCAGGGCTCATAGCGTACCCCTCCCCCAACCAGTGCCTATCAAATAGAGAGGCTACCCACCCCTAATCAACCCCTTTACAACATATTTCTTCATTAGGAAATACAATTAAGATAGTGTATTGCTAACAGGGCTCTCCACACCCAAGTTCTTAAGATATACGTGTCCACTATCTTGTGTTCACAATACTATTGTCTAAGGTCAACTTGCCTGACTACCTATGGAATACAAAGAACATTCAAAAGGGGTTATACAGCCAAGAACATAATGACAGATTCCTCCTGGATCACCATCTCTTCTTGTAGCAATGAAAGGTCTTCCACATCACCTTGCTGGCTCAGAGCCACCAGAGCTATGGTTCTATCTGCCCGAATCTCCACTCTACCAATGTCTCAGGGGACTGCTGGGACATCTGTCTCTGATGTGCTCCCAGTGCTTGCCTTCATAGCCTGTCCTTGTGATCCATTTCTCCATGCTGGATTATGCTCCTTAGGCGCTTTGTCCCGTACTTCCAGCCTTTGCCACACATCCTCGGGTGTATCAAAGAAGCGTGCTGTGCCACCCGAGATGACCTTCAACCTGACTGGACACAACAGCATATATAGCAGGCCCATGGATCGGAGTTTGGCTTTGACCTTTAAGAAAGTTTTCTGAGCTGCTTGCACTTTGGTTGTATAATCCAGGTATATAGAGATCCTTCGATTCTCAAACCTGGCATTGTCTGTGTCCCTGGCTGCTCTTAGGACACTGTATCTGTCCTTGTAGTTCAAGATACGAGTAATTGTAGCTCGTGGTGGGGCCCCAAGCCTCAGCGGCTCAACTAGCTCCTGGTGAGCCTTCCCAACAGCAAACATGGGAGTGAGACCATCAGGCTTCAAGGTGTCCCTGATCCAGGCTTCCACAAACTGCTCAGAATGCATCCCTTCAGCCCGCTCAGGGAATCCCAGAAGCCGTATGTTATTACGGCAAGCGCGCCGTTCCAAATCTTCCACCCTGACTTCCAGTGCCCCAGAACGAGCCTCCGTCGCTGCCACCTGTTTCTCCAAGGTGGCTGGTTCCATCTGTAGTTACTCAATGGATCCTTCTGCAATACGGACTTTATCTGAGACTTTGCGGAAGTCAGTGCTAGACCTCTAGGGCCACAGTTTCAATCTTGTTTTCCAGCGCCTGCCGGGAGCCCTGTATGGCCTGCAACAACTTCGCCCTTCGAGGGCTCCCCAGCTTCATGGTCAGTGCTCTGACCTATCCGGCTAGAAGTATGGCGTGTAGCACGTTGTGACGCAGGCGCCGGTAGAGCATAATGGTCCATTGTATTGCCCTGGTGGGAGGGCCCTGTTGTTTATTCTTCCCCATATATTCCAGCCAGGACAAGCCTCCACACAGCCCGCACTGTGACCAGTGGATCTGCCAACACCTGTGTGTCACCCCCTCCCAGCGCAGGTCTGGTCCAGGCACCCACCCGTGGCCCCCAGTCTTTGTTCCTAGAGCAAGCCTCCGCTGCGTCATCATATGTCCCTTCCCATGGAGCAACACAGCCCCACGCAAAGGCTTTCCCCCGCAGGCCACAATCTGCTAAGCGGCGCCCCGGGGCCAGCTCAACCACCACTGCTGTCACTGGTCTGGTGACCGTCCCCAATACCTAGCTCGGTAGACCCCACCAGTGCCTCCTCCAGTTCCCCGCCAGGGCCGGGATGCAACTGTCACAGCCCGCTCGGTCTTCTCGCCTGCTGCCAGGGATCGGGGCCTCCAAGGCCTCCACCAGCCCCGTCTGAGTCAG
Source organism: Pleurodeles waltl (assembly GCF_031143425.1). Taxonomy (NCBI): domain Eukaryota; kingdom Metazoa; phylum Chordata; class Amphibia; order Caudata; family Salamandridae; genus Pleurodeles; species Pleurodeles waltl. Next base: position 63,203,175 of record NC_090451.1, on the reverse strand, counting down.
CTGCACTCAGCGGCAAACGACAGTCCAGTTCCCTATGTGGCTAGACCACCGTGGGTAGGCCGCAGCAGGCCTCAGAGCTCAACCTCACCCTGGTGTGTCTCGCTAGCCCGGCCGTGGCCCCCTTGGCCTCCCTCCACCGGTCCCGTCCCGAGGGTGAGGCCTTCCTCCTCACCTGCTCAGATCTCTGGCGGCTTGGGGAGATTTACCCCTCCGATCGACTCCGATCGCCAGCAAACGCACCCTCCCTCCATTGCAGGCCACACCATGTCTGCCATTACGGTCGCTGTTTTTATGGTTGCCCCCACAACCCCCGGCCCGCTGAGTGTGTAGGCAGCTTCAACGCGTGGTATGTATCTATTTCTCAGCATCGTTAGAGCCCATAATCATCAGGATTATGGAGGATTTTGCGCTGTCGATCGGGAGGCTCTCAGGTGCGCGTCCTGTGGGCCATCTTGCATGGCCACCCCCCCTTGGTTTACATACTTAGAATTCTGTGATACTATACCTATGGACTTTCTCTGGAGATGTGCGCCGAATTCTTTATTAGTTTTTAATTGAGTGTGATTTTTTTCACACTCGTGTGCATCTAGCAGGTAGCAGTAGTGCAATCTGTGCAGCACCCTTGCCTGTACAGATTGTGGCATTAGGAACATTTGGTGCATAACTATACTGAGCCCATGCATAGTTCTGGGATGTGCGGTTGGCTTATCCTCTGCTACAATATGTAAAGTTGAGGTCCTGCTTGGATGTTAAAGTATGGGCTGATGTGATTGGCCAGGATGAGGTGATAATTATAGGGTTAAATGAATTCAGAGGTCAATGGGCTAAAAAGCAAGACCTGGCTACAAATGTCACAAGGGCACCTTGGCAGCAGGAGTTGGATTCTCCTGTAAAACTAGGAAGAGTGTATAAAATCCGATGGCATGTTTTTTGTTGTCCTATCTGGTCTCCAGCCCTACCCTTGATTACTCAGTACTGCAGCTGTCTCGTGTTTTCTTTCCAGTTCATTCACGGTGACTGTCTCTTCTCCAATCCATCTTCTAGAAGGTTCTTTGTTTCATATGTTGTATTGTATCGTAGTGTAACTTTTATATAGCGCTTACTACCGCTATGTGAGGCTCTGAAGCGCTTGTCCACCTGGGTAACATGCTACACCGTGTAGGATGTGTGGGTTGAAGGATGTTTTCTTTGTTTTGTTCCTATGTGTGAAGAGTTTCCGTGTCATGCGTGACCACCGAGGTACGGTTATCATGTTATGGGACGCAGCGCTTAGCAGTGTGATGGATGAAGAAGTGTGTGAGACAGGCGCACACGTCCTCGCCACCATTTCAGTGAACAAAGGTTTTCTCCTGCAGCACCTGAACTTACCGTTTCCTTCTCAGAATCAGAAAGTACCCCTGGTTTGAGGTGGGGTAGCAGACTGAGGCTAATTCTGACAGGCCACCCATATGCACATGTCTACTGGGAAGGCACACCACATGGCGTGGGCCGTTACCTAAGCGGCTGCCCCCTGGAGCTGGAGTTTAAACTGTTCTGAGCCTGGCAGTAAGTCATTTTACAATAGGCGACGAGTGAGTATTTTTATGTCGTTGTAAATTCATCTCCTCTGGCTGAAGATGTTTGTGGTGCCACACAGCAGAAGGTTGCCTGAGCCTCCTGGCAGCACTGCCAGGGCACATTTAAGTGTTTGATGTCTGCTGTGCCCAGATTCCCTAATTCAAGCTTAATTCCAGCAAAAACATTTCACAAATTCAGACAGTGTAATTAGCAGAATGTAAGCGGCTATTCTTGGGAACTAATCAAAACTGTATCTAGATAGGATGCATAGACACACCGTGCTCCCTTCGGGTTGCCAGGTGAATTCGTGTTACTACCACTTAACTTTTCCAGTCCTAGGAGTCCCTTTAACAAGTCACTGGTATATGGAGTGATAGTGCTATTGGTTTGAGTGAGCTGAACTAGGACTACAACTCCCAGAATGCAATGAAATTGAAATCTGAGGCCTGGACACAGTGTCTTGGTGACATGGAGTCATCCGGTAACCACGTGCTTGCCTCAATACTTCAGTACCTGCCAAGGGTGTCATGCCTTCTGTGATATCTTGAGTTGACCCTGGTTTTGGAGCAAAAGGCCCTTTTGCATGCTGGAATCTCTGAACCCCTTCCTACAGTGTTAAATGTGAAACTAGAGGTCCCAGAGTGCAAAGCCCTCAACCCCAATCCATGAACTATCCTGTCCCAAAACAATCTACAATGCAAGAATTTTCTCAACTAAATTAATATTAGGAATTGAAAGTTAGGCCTCAGTAATCAAACCTCTAACAAAAGCCGAAAAATATCACAAGAATAGACAAATTGCAGTTGCTTCCTGCACTTAAAATGAAACATAAACCTAATTGACTAATTTCTCTCTTTCCTCTGTAATTTCATGGCAAAGAGATGGGGAGTTGGTAACTGGAGGCAACTGTGCACTCGAGCCCTGGCTGCTAGATTGGCCCAGATGTGTCTAACAGGTGAATGTGGCCGCCCTTGAGAAGGGTCACATTAGAAGATGGATGGTTCAGTTCGTATTGTGATGGTTGCTGCCATCTGATAGACCACAGTGTCTAGTACTTCATCAACTTGATAGTGCAGTTCAGTGAGTTCTGAGAGGAGGGAATTGCTTACCAATGCCCATCACCTGCCTGGGGCGACCACCTCACACCATATCATTACAGACAGCCTCCAGTCCTGAACCTTTCGCCTACAAACCATTGATTTAATCGGTTTTAGTCTAATTAGGGATGGGATGTGGACTAATGGCAAGAGCTGCTGACTTTGGAACTAGGGAGCCAGGCTCAAATCCCGGGCTTGGCTGAGCATCACTTCTGGGCAAGCCACTGAACCGCCCATTACCTAAAAAATATACACATATACATCTATAAATATAGACTTGCTGTCATTAGACATACTGTTAATTAATCAGACAGAATCTGCGAATTGTTTATCATAATTGATAGAAGCAAGGGATGTAAATATATTTTAGGATTCTGAAGTAACTGGGCAAACAGATTTCATATTTGTCACATAACATTGCATGAATATGGTCATCTGCTAAGTTCTCCCCTGGCACAGTAAAGCCGGTATGAAGGTGTTGGGCCTCCCAGGCGCTTAAAGAACAGCCAGAAGTGGGTCAGAGGGGGCTTTATTCCCCAGGCCTCGCACGTATCCGGGCCCCTTGAAAAATCCTATTTATCCACTGTAAAGCCAGCCTGCTCTGTTCACTCCTGGCAGCTAACACGATGCCACGTCTTCTCTCGCCCTGGCAACGTTTTTTAAACTTAGAAGCAGGTGCTTGTGATATGTAGGCATGGGATGACTTTTTTGACCCGGCCCTGCAAAAATGTCTGACATCCCTGGGTGCTTGCGAGTTTCAAAGCTACGTTTAACTTTTTTTTTTTTTTTTTATCACACAAACCTGTCTGTTATCCAGCAGATGGGTGGAGGAAGCACGTGGGCATATTTATTTGTATTTTATTTATATTTGTGTAGTGCAATGGACTAACAATAGCTCCGCCCACCGAATGGGAGTTTGTTCCATTGTTTGGGCCAAAGAACCAGGGCCCTGATTGAAGAGGGCCTAGCGTCAATTTAGTGCTGCCTTACTGTCATTTTGTTTACGCTAAGGTGGCCTTTTCCCCGCGCCAGATTTACAAAGTGGCGCAATGCATGCATTGTGCCACTTTGTAACCCTTTGCACTACATTATGCCTGCACCAGGCATAATGCATGCAAAGGGGGCATTCCCCCGTTAGGGGGGGGGGGCAAACAAAATGGCGCACAGAAACCTAGGAGATTTGTTTGCATAATTGTTTTGGCACTTTTAACGCCTACTCAGAGCAGCTGTAAAAAGTGGGTACACCTTTGTTTTCAATGGGCCTCTATGTGATGTTCAGGGTTATTGACAAAACTTTGGCACTAATCCGGAACAGCGCATCAATAGCATAAAAAATGTTCATGCCATTGTCCCCTATCCTGCGCCATGGTGGCAGTATGGGGGCACTAAGGGGCGCAAGGAAAGTGGAGCTGCACTGGGTGCAGTGCAACTTGTAGGAGGCTGGACTGGCTTGTAGTGAGTACCAAGGGGTACTTGCACCTTGCACCAGGCCCAGTTATCCCTTATTAGTGTATAGGGTGTCTAGCAGCTTAGGCTGATAGATAATGGTAGCTTAGCAGAGCAGCTTAGGCTGAACTAGGAGACGTGTGAAGCTACTACAGTACCACTTAGTGTCATATGCACAATATCATAAGAAAACACAATACACAGTTATACTAAAAATAAAGGTACTTTATTTTTATGACAAAATGCCAAAGTATCTTAGAGTGTACCCTCAGTGAGAGGATAGGAAATATACACAAGATATATATACACAATAGCAAAAATATGCAGTATAGTCTTAGAAAACAGTGCAAACAATGTATAGTTACAATAGGATGCAATGGGGAAACATAGGGATAGGGGCAACACAAACCATATACTCCAAAAGTGGAATGCGAACCACGAATGGACCCCAAACCTATGTGACCTTGTAGAGGGTCGGTGGGACTATTAGAAAATAGTGAGAGTTAGAAAAATAACCCTCCCCAAGACCCTGAAAAGTGAGTGCAAAGTGCACTAAAGTTCCCCTAAGGACAAAATAGTCGTGTTAGAGGGAAAATGCAAGGAAAACACAAATCAGCAATGCAACAACGATGGATTCCTGACTGAGGGTACCTGTGGAACAAGGGGACCAAGTCCAAAAGTCACAAGCAGCTCGGAGATGGGCAGATGCCCAAGAAATGCCAGCGGTTGGTGCAAAGAAGCTCTTACTAGGCTGAAGAACTGTGAATACTGCAGGAACGACAAGGGCTAGAGACTTCCCCTTTGGAGGATGGATCCGCCACGCCTTGGAGAGTCGTGCAGAAGTGTTTTCCCGCCGGATGGACGCCAATAAGCCTTGCTACACGCAAATCGTGCGTTTGGCGTTTTTGGACGCTGCTGGGGCCCAGGAGGGACCAGGAGGTCGCAAATTGGACCTGCAGAGAGAGGGGACGTCGAGCAAGACAAAGAGCCCTCACTGAAGCAGGTAGCACCCGGAGAAGTGCCAGAAACAGGCACTACGAGGATGCGTGAAACGGTGCTCGCCGAAGTTGCACAAAGGAGTCCCACGTCGCCGGAGACCAACTTAGAAAGTCGTGCAATGCAGGTTAGAGTGCCGTGGACCCAGGCTTGGCTGTGCACGAAGGATTTCTGCCGGAAGTGCACAGGGGCCGGAGTAGCTTGCAAAGTCGCGGTTCCCAGCAATGCAGCCCAGCGAGGTGAGGCAAGGACTTACCTCCACCAAACTTGGGCTGAAGAGTCACTGGACTGTGGGGGTCACTTGGACGGTGTCGCTGGATTCGAGGGACCTCGCTCGTCGTGCTGAGAGGAGACCCAAGGGACCGGTAATGCAGCTTTTTGGTGCCTGCGGTTGCAGGGGGACGATTCCGTCGACCCACGGGAGATTTCTTCGGAGCTTCTGGTGCAGAGAGGAGGCAGACTACCCCCACAGCATGCACAAGCAGGAAAACAGTCGAGAAGGCGGCAGGATCAGCGTTACAGAGTTGCAGTAGTCGTCTTTGCTACTATGTTGCAGGTTTGCAGGCTTCCAGCGCGGTCAGCGGTCGATTCCTTATCAGAAGGTGAAGAGGGAGATGCAGAGGAACTCGGCTGAGCTCATGCATTCGTTATCTGAAGTTTCCCCAGAGACAGAGACCCTAAATAGCCAGAAAAGAGGGTTTGGCTACCTAGGAGAGAGGAAAGGCTACTAACACCTGAAGGAGCCTATCAGCAGGAGTCTCTGACGTCACCTGGTGGCACTGGCCACTCAGAGCAGTCCAGTGTGCCAGCAGCACCTCTGTTTCCAAGATGGCAGAGGTCTGGAGCACACTGGAGGAGCTCTGGACACCTCCCAGGGGAGGTGCAGGTCAGGGGAGTGGTCACTCCCCTTTCCTTTGTCCAGTTTCGCGCCAGAGCAGGGGCTAAGGGGTCCCTGAACCGGTGTAGACTGGCTTATGCAGAATTGGGCACATCTGTGCCCAACAAAGCATTTCCAGAGGCTGGGGGAGGCTACTCCTCCCCTGCCTAAACACCATTTTCCAAAGGGAGAGGGTGTCACACCCTCTCTCAGAGGAAGTTCTTTGTTCTGCCATCCTGGGCCAGGCCTGGCTGGACCCCAGGAGGGCAGCTGCCTGTCTGAGGGGTTGGCAGCAGCAGCAGCTGCAGTGAAACCCCAGGAAGGGCAGTTTGGCAGTACCAGGGTCTGTGCTACAGACCACTGGGATCATGGGATTGTGCCAACTATGCCAGGATGGCATAGAGGGGGCAATTCCATGATCATAGACATGTTACATGGCCATATTCGGAGTTACCATGGTGAAGCTACATATAGGTAGTGACCTATATGTAGTGCACGCGTGTAATGGTGTCACCGCACTCACAAAGTTCAGGGAATTGGCTCTGAACAATGTGGGGGCACCTTGGCTAGTGCCAGGGTGCCCTCACACTAAGTAACTTTGCACCTAACCTTTACCAGGTAAAGGTTAGACATATAGGTGACTTATAAGTTACTTAAGTGCAGTGTAAAATGGCTGTGAAATAACGTGGGCGTTATTTCACTCAGGCTGCAGTGGCAGGCCTGTGTAAGAATTGTCAGAGCTCCCTATGGGTGGCAAAAGAAATGCTGCAGCCCATAGGGATCTCCTGGAACCCCAATACCCTGGGTACCTCAGTACCATATACTAGGGAATTATAAGGGTGTTCCAGTAAGCCAATGTAAATTGGTAAAATTTGTCACTAGCCTGTTAGTGACAATTTGAAAGTAATGAGAGAGCATAACCACTGAGGTTCTGGTTAGCAGAGCCTCAGTGAGACAGTTAGGCACCACACAGGGAACATATACATGCACACCTATGAGCACTGGGGCCCTGTGTGACAGGGTCCCAGTGACACATACATATAGGCCACAAACCTATGAGCACTGGGGTCCTGACCAGCAGGATCCCAGTGACACATAACAAACATACTGAAAACATAGTGTTTTCACTATGAGCACTGAGGCCTGGCTATCAGGATCCCAGTGAGACAGTGAAAACAGTGACAAACACCCTGACATACACTCACAAACAGGCCAAAAGTGGGGGTAACAAGGCTAGAAAGAGGCTACCTTCTCACACAACCCCCCCCCCCAAACGAAGGACAATAAGGCTAACCTTGGCCAGTTGAGACTTTATTGTCTAAGTGGTGATAAGTAGAGAGTAGCTCTGCAATAGACTGGTTACTCCCTTTATCATCCACTATATGGTTACTTCCCTGTGGGGATGTAAACCACCCTGTTTGAAGTTTTTTAGCTAAGCAACAATGTGAAGATGTATTTTCAGAGTTTCTATCAGTAAGTTTTAGTTTAGAGCAGTGGGAATTGTCCACTGAACCTATTTGTAGTGATGGAAATGCCAGACAGGGATGCTGTCTCAGAAAAGCCATAGCTGGGCAAAAACTTTGTCCATATGGCTGGAAGAGAGAACAGGGATGCTGTTTCTCTTGGGTTGGAGCAGGGCAGGGATGCTGTCCTATCAGCTCCACACTAGGGCAGGGATGCTGTCCTAAGTGTTGTGAGGCAGTGCAGAGTTTCTGCACTAAAGTTTCTCTGGGAGGGTTGGAGGGATGCTCCATGTTAACTAAAATGGTGTTCTTTTTCTCACCAATGTTAGTTATCCCACAGAGAGGTACTTCCACCTCAGGGAGTACAGTTTTGCTAACTGATGATTCCCTTGGAACAGGTGCCACCCCAGGAGAGGTTTCTCCCACCACAGGAATAGTATCCTGAATGGTAGGGTGGTTAGGGGATACTGTGATACCCTTTTTACCTGTTGATGGAGAGGGATCCTGAGTTTTCAGGCCTTCTCTCCTTTGCTTTTTCATTTCACTTGAAATGAGAGGGAACAATTCCTCAGGGATGCCCAGCATGGCTGCATGGGCATAAAACTCTACATCAGCCCAACCTGAGGCCTCTAGGTCATTACCTAAGAGACAGTCTACAGGTAAGCTAGGTGATACCACCACCTGCTTAGGGCCAGTAACTCCACCCCAACTAAACTGAATTATAGCTAAGGGAAGAAACTTAGTGGAGTTATGGACATCAATAATCGTATACTGTTGTCCAATGATGTGTTGATCAGGGTGCACTAGGTTTTCAGTCACCAAAGTGAAACTGGCACCTGTGTCCCTGTAGGCCAAGGCCTCAACACCATTTATTGAAACTGTCTGCCTGTACTTATCCATTGTAAGGGGACAAGCAGCCAGTGTGGCAAGGCCAATGCCACTAGGTGTGACAGAAACTGTCTTGGGACTGATGACATCAGTTTCCACTATGGACCCATAAGTGAACCCAACTACACCCTTTGCTTGACTGTTGCCAGCAGTCCCACCACTAGTACCACTACTGCTAGGGGCACTAGAGCTTGATGTATTAGTGGTGGTAGGCTCAGGGGGTTTACCTGGACAGGACTTATCCCCTGGCCTATGGCCTCTATTTTTACACACAAAGCACCAAGGCTTTTTAATGTGTGCAGGTTGGGAAGAAGAGGAAGAATTTGTTTTATCCCCACCCTCTGAAGAGTGTTTAAGATTTGAAGTGGGATCTTTGGTTTTACCCTTATCCCCATGCTTATCTTGAGATTTTTCACCATCTTTCTTCTTATTGCCATCTTTGTCACCCCCTGTATGAACTTTTCTGTTCACCCTTGTTCTGACCCATTTGTCTGCCTTCTTTCCCAATTCTTGGGGAGAGGTCAGATCAGAGTCTACCAGGTACTGGTGCAACAAATCAGACACACAATTATTAAGTATATGCTCTCTCAGGATTGTGTTATACAGGCTTTCATAATCAGTAACTTTACTGCCATGTAACCACCCCTCCAAGGCCTTCACTGAATGGTCAATGAAATCAACCCAGTCTTGTGAAGACTCCTTTTTGGTCTCTCTGAACTTTATCCTGTATTGTTCAGTGGTTAAGCCATAACCATCCAGGAGTGCATTCTTAAGAACTGTAAAATTATTGGCATCATTTTCTTTCACAGTAAGGAGTCTATCCCTACCCTTTCCACTAAATGATAGCCATAGGATAGCAGCCCACTGCCTTTGAGGGACATCCTGTACAGCACAGGCCCTCTCAAGTGCAGCAAACCACTTGTTAATGTCATCCCCCTCCTTATAAGGGGGAACTATCTTGTGCAGATTCCTGGAATCATGCTCTTTTGCAGGATGACTATGGGGAATACTGCTGCTGCCACCATGGGTATCTAAACCCATCTTCTGTCTTTCCCTCTCTATTTCTAAAGACTGTCTATCCAAATCCAGCTGTTGCTTCTTGAGCTTCAGTCTGGTTTGTTCCACTCTCAATCTATTGAGCTCCCTTTCTAACAATCTGTCATCAGGGTGGGTGGGAGGGACATTTCTAGATACAGAGGTATGATGGGAATGAACAGAAGGAGACCTGTCCCTTACAAGGGGCACCCTAACAGCTTGGCTACCAGTATAATGTGAGAGCACATCATCAGTATGATGTGATTCAACCTCTGTACCAACTATGCTAGACTGTCTAGTAATGGGCAGGCTGAGAAGTTTCTTTCCTGAACCTTTTCCTGGGGGAGTCCCTGGATCAGATTGAGAACCATTAGCTACTTTTTCTACAGATTGGGCACTTATGGCCTTATCCTGTACTCTAAGCATATTAATTAACAGTTCTAAGGAAGGATTCTTCCCTACACTCAAACCTCTCTCTATGCAGAGACTCCTTGCTCCTTTCCAGCTAAGGTGATCATATGCAAGTTTGGACAGTTCAACTTTTTGGCCTGTGCCAGACATTTTTAGAGAGAGTTAAAGTGATAGACAAAGAGAAAAAAGTTTTCAGAACTTTTTGGAAAGACAGAAAAAAACTTTTTAAAACTTTTAAGAACTTTTTGAAAGTTTAGAAGTACTTTTCAGCACTTAGAAAAGAGTGAAAAGAGGAAATGCAAAACTTTTTGGCTATGTGTATATACACTGACCTTGTTTTGTATATTTTTCTCTTATGAAAAGTACAATGACAAGAGTGGTAAGTAGTCTCAAGCACTTATCCCACCGCTGCACAACCAATGTAGGAGGCTGGACTGGCTTGTAGTGAGTACCAAGGGGTACTTGCACCTTGCACCAGGCCCAGTTATCCCTTATTAGTGTATAGGGTGTCTAGCAGCTTAGGCTGATAGATAATGGTAGCTTAGCAGAGCAGCTTAGGCTGAACTAGGAGACGTGTGAAGCTACTACAGTACCACTTAGTGTCATATGCACAATATCATAAGAAAACACAATACACAGTTATACTAAAAATAAAGGTACTTTATTTTTATGACAAAATGCCAAAGTATCTTAGAGTGTACCCTCAGTGAGAGGATAGGAAATATACACAAGATATATATACACAATAGCAAAAATATGCAGTATAGTCTTAGAAAACAGTGCAAACAATGTATAGTTACAATAGGATGCAATGGGGAAACATAGGGATAGGGGCAACACAAACCATATACTCCAAAAGTGGAATGCGAACCACGAATGGACCCCAAACCTATGTGACCTTGTAGAGGGTCGGTGGGACTATTAGAAAATAGTGAGAGTTAGAAAAATAACCCTCCCCAAGACCCTGAAAAGTGAGTGCAAAGTGCACTAAAGTTCCCCTAAGGACAAAATAGTCGTGTTAGAGGGAAAATGCAAGGAAAACACAAATCAGCAATGCAACAACGATGGATTCCTGACTGAGGGTACCTGTGGAACAAGGGGACCAAGTCCAAAAGTCACAAGCAGCTCGGAGATGGGCAGATGCCCAAGAAATGCCAGCGGTTGGTGCAAAGAAGCTCTTACTAGGCTGAAGAACTGTGAATACTGCAGGAACGACAAGGGCTAGAGACTTCCCCTTTGGAGGATGGATCCGCCACGCCTTGGAGAGTCGTGCAGAAGTGTTTTCCCGCCGGATGGACGCCAATAAGCCTTGCTACACGCAAATCGTGCGTTTGGCGTTTTTGGACGCTGCTGGGGCCCAGGAGGGACCAGGAGGTCGCAAATTGGACCTGCAGAGAGAGGGGACGTCGAGCAAGACAAAGAGCCCTCACTGAAGCAGGTAGCACCCGGAGAAGTGCCAGAAACAGGCACTACGAGGATGCGTGAAACGGTGCTCGCCGAAGTTGCACAAAGGAGTCCCACGTCGCCGGAGACCAACTTAGAAAGTCGTGCAATGCAGGTTAGAGTGCCGTGGACCCAGGCTTGGCTGTGCACGAAGGATTTCTGCCGGAAGTGCACAGGGGCCGGAGTAGCTTGCAAAGTCGCGGTTCCCAGCAATGCAGCCCAGCGAGGTGAGGCAAGGACTTACCTCCACCAAACTTGGGCTGAAGAGTCACTGGACTGTGGGGGTCACTTGGACGGTGTCGCTGGATTCGAGGGACCTCGCTCGTCGTGCTGAGAGGAGACCCAAGGGACCGGTAATGCAGCTTTTTGGTGCCTGCGGTTGCAGGGGGACGATTCCGTCGACCCACGGGAGATTTCTTCGGAGCTTCTGGTGCAGAGAGGAGGCAGACTACCCCCACAGCATGCACAAGCAGGAAAACAGTCGAGAAGGCGGCAGGATCAGCGTTACAGAGTTGCAGTAGTCGTCTTTGCTACTATGTTGCAGGTTTGCAGGCTTCCAGCGCGGTCAGCGGTCGATTCCTTATCAGAAGGTGAAGAGGGAGATGCAGAGGAACTCGGCTGAGCTCATGCATTCGTTATCTGAAGTTTCCCCAGAGACAGAGACCCTAAATAGCCAGAAAAGAGGGTTTGGCTACCTAGGAGAGAGGAAAGGCTACTAACACCTGAAGGAGCCTATCAGCAGGAGTCTCTGACGTCACCTGGTGGCACTGGCCACTCAGAGCAGTCCAGTGTGCCAGCAGCACCTCTGTTTCCAAGATGGCAGAGGTCTGGAGCACACTGGAGGAGCTCTGGACACCTCCCAGGGGAGGTGCAGGTCAGGGGAGTGGTCACTCCCCTTTCCTTTGTCCAGTTTCGCGCCAGAGCAGGGGCTAAGGGGTCCCTGAACCGGTGTAGACTGGCTTATGCAGAATTGGGCACATCTGTGCCCAACAAAGCATTTCCAGAGGCTGGGGGAGGCTACTCCTCCCCTGCCTAAACACCATTTTCCAAAGGGAGAGGGTGTCACACCCTCTCTCAGAGGAAGTTCTTTGTTCTGCCATCCTGGGCCAGGCCTGGCTGGACCCCAGGAGGGCAGCTGCCTGTCTGAGGGGTTGGCAGCAGCAGCAGCTGCAGTGAAACCCCAGGAAGGGCAGTTTGGCAGTACCAGGGTCTGTGCTACAGACCACTGGGATCATGGGATTGTGCCAACTATGCCAGGATGGCATAGAGGGGGCAATTCCATGATCATAGACATGTTACATGGCCATATTCGGAGTTACCATGGTGAAGCTACATATAGGTAGTGACCTATATGTAGTGCACGCGTGTAATGGTGTCACCGCACTCACAAAGTTCAGGGAATTGGCTCTGAACAATGTGGGGGCACCTTGGCTAGTGCCAGGGTGCCCTCACACTAAGTAACTTTGCACCTAACCTTTACCAGGTAAAGGTTAGACATATAGGTGACTTATAAGTTACTTAAGTGCAGTGTAAAATGGCTGTGAAATAACGTGGGCGTTATTTCACTCAGGCTGCAGTGGCAGGCCTGTGTAAGAATTGTCAGAGCTCCCTATGGGTGGCAAAAGAAATGCTGCAGCCCATAGGGATCTCCTGGAACCCCAATACCCTGGGTACCTCAGTACCATATACTAGGGAATTATAAGGGTGTTCCAGTAAGCCAATGTAAATTGGTAAAATTTGTCACTAGCCTGTTAGTGACAATTTGAAAGTAATGAGAGAGCATAACCACTGAGGTTCTGGTTAGCAGAGCCTCAGTGAGACAGTTAGGCACCACACAGGGAACATATACATGCACACCTATGAGCACTGGGGCCCTGTGTGACAGGGTCCCAGTGACACATACATATAGGCCACAAACCTATGAGCACTGGGGTCCTGACCAGCAGGATCCCAGTGACACATAACAAACATACTGAAAACATAGTGTTTTCACTATGAGCACTGAGGCCTGGCTATCAGGATCCCAGTGAGACAGTGAAAACAGTGACAAACACCCTGACATACACTCACAAACAGGCCAAAAGTGGGGGTAACAAGGCTAGAAAGAGGCTACCTTCTCACACAACTTTCCTTAAATCTGCCTCCAAGTATCTGCAATTTTCTTGGGATTTTTATTTGATTTGCTTCTACCTTCCACTTGCTGGTGGATAGTTGGTTTGTGAGATCAGAGTTCCAGAATCCCTTAAAGAAACCTGGCTCATTCAGTTGTTGGAAAGGCATTTCTGTTGGCTTTACTCAGTTTATAGGGTAATAACCGAAATTCTTTACCTACTAAAAATGGTTGATTGAAAGAGTAGCTGCCATCCAATGCCAAGCCTACCTTCCAAGGAGTGGGCTGTTAGGAACGTGTTAGTCCAGCTTTCGCCGAGGTGCACTAGGGTGATGCTATATTGATGACTCCATTGTAAATATTTTCCGTCATTGACCCCCTCAACCATCTGGTCGGCCTTGGTGGAGGTGACCAGGCTATATGTCGTAGCTAGATAACACACATCTTCCCTGGGGTGACAAGGTATTGGCTTGTATCTTTTCTGGGGTGGCTAACTATCGGCTTTAACATTTCCTGGGTGGGAAGTTTAAAAGTTAGTCCAAGCATAGTAATTTATATTAGAAGGGTACCCCTTCTAGTACAAAACACATATTAGACTCATGCCCGCACCTTTCCACTATGGTGGAAAGGTGCCCGCGTGGCGCTAGGCAGCCAGAAAGTACACCAGTGCTTCTGAGGAGACCTACAACCTCATAGCATACGAGCCAACCCTCCCGATTCAGGCGGGAGACTACTGATTTCAAGGCTAGTCTCCTGCCCCCCGATTCCTGCATGTAGAAGCCAGTTCCTCTGCAGGCTTCCGGTGAAAGGGCCTGGTGTTGTGTAACTCTGAGTATGCACTGCCAGTAACCTGCTCCTTACATTACTCTCTCTTAGGGTGACCACCCGTCCGTAAATTTCACGGACTGTCCGTAATTTCGCCCTGCTGTCCGTTGTCCGTGATGAAAGCTTTAACAGATGGCATTTGTCCGTAATTTTAGCCTTTCATCTAAAGCGCAACGGAGGCAGGGCGAAATTATGGGCAGATCAGTTTCTCCAGCTGGATTGGAAGGCAGGGAGTATCCAGTGCTCTGAGGGTGGGGCAGACAAATAAGAATCGGACCTTCTTGCCAGGGGGTCTCCTTTCTTAAAGGCTTGCAAATGTGGGCAACTGGTAAATCTGCAAATACAAAAGGGCTTGAAAACCTGCATTGACTTTACTAAAAGGAGTCACTTGAAGTTTTCTGGTGGCAAATATATTTCTTTTAGAGAGGTATTGTAATGGTGTTCCAAGGTGAGCTGTGGAGTGTGTGGTTTTAATGGAGTGTTATACATTTTTTTAGTACTAGGTATAAACTGTATATTATTCAAATCTGTATTTCAGAAGCACTTTTTTTTTATTTAACCAAAATGTATTTGCGCATTTTGTAGCAGCCTTTATTATGATGTAATTGTATTTTTCACAGTTCTTTCAGGTACGTCGGTACCTCATAGTACTAACAAACATTGGCAAAGCAATAGGTCTCATCTACGAAAGAGTTTATTGTCTTTGCTAATGTGTTTTAGCCATTAGCCATGTTATACACCAGAGTAGCTGCTGTTCAGCATGGCTTAAAGCTAGTGGCATAGTGGTGTGGAGTGGAGTAGAGTAGCATAGGAGCAGTGGCAGCCCAGTGGTGCAAAGTACAGTGCAGTGGGGTACAGTGCAGTTGTTTAGAGTGCGTTAGCGTAGAGTGCAGTGGTTTAAAGTGCAGTGGCATGGGACAGAGTAGAGTGGCATAGAGTGCAGTGGAGTAGAGTAGAGTGGCATACAATAGAGTAGCAGAGAGAGCAGTAGTGTAGAGTGGTGCAGTGGCATAGATTGCAGAGTAGACTCACGTTGCAGGGAGTGCAGTGGTGTAGTGTAGAGTGGTGCAGAGTAGGGCAAAGTGCTGTAGAGTGGAGTGATGCAGAGTAGAGTGGCATAGAATGCAGTAGTACATAGTACATCGGTGTATAGTACAGTGGTGGAGAGTGCAACGCTGCAGAGTAGAGTGTCAGTGCAGTGATGTGGAGTAGAGTGGCACAGAGAGCAGTGGGGTAGAGTACAGTGGTACAGAGTACAGGGCAGTGGCGTACAGTGCAGTTGTTTAGAGTGCATTGGCGCAGAGTGCAGTGGCATAGAGTGGCATGGGGCAGAGTTACATAGAGTGCAGTGGAGTAGAGTGGCATACAATAGAGTAGCAGAGTGCAGTAATGCAGAGTGGTGCAGCGTCATAGAGTGCAGAATAGACTCATGTGGCATAGAGTGCAGTGGTGTAGAGTGGTGCAGAGTGGAGTATTGTAGAGTGGTGTAGAGTAGAGTATAGTGCCTAGAGTGCAGTGGCATAGAGTAGAGCGGTGTAGAGTGCAGAGTAGAGTGTCAGTGTAGTGGTGTAGAGTGGTACAGAGAACAGTGGCATAGAGTACAGTGGTGCAGAGTAAAGGGCAGTGGCATACAGTGCAGTTGTTTAGAGTGCACTGGTGTAGAGTGCAGTTGCATATAGTGGTATTGGGCAGAGTAGGGTGGCATAGAATGCAGTGGAATAGAGTTTATTGGTGCAGAATGCAGTAGTACAGAGCAGAGTGGTGTAGAGTATAGTGGCGCCAGTGCAGTGTTGCAGAGTGTCAGCTTGCACTGGTGTAGAGTGCATTGAACTAGAGTGCAGTGGTCAGAGTGGTATAGAGTACAGTGGCGTAGAATAGATTGTTTCAGAGTAGAGTGCAGTTACATAGAGGGGAGAGTGCAGTGGAATAGAATGCAGTGGCACAGAGTGCAGTGGCATAAAGTAGATTATTTCACAGTAGAGTGAGGTGGCTTAGAGTGGAGAGGTGCAGGTTATAGTGGAGTTGCATAAAGTGGCATGGAGTGTGATGGCATAGAGTAAAGTAGCGTACAGTGCCGTGGCTTAGAGTGCAGAGGTGCAGAGTAGATTAGAGTGATGTACAGTGTACTGATGTAGAGTGCAGGGGCATAGAGTTGAGTGTTACAGAGTAAAGTGCATTAGCATGGAGTGTATTAGCTTAGAGTGCAGTGGTGTACAGTGCAGTGTTGCAGAGTGGCAGAGAGTGGAGTTGTGCGATTAGATTGGTGTTGCCTAGACTGGAGTGGTATGGCGTGCAGACGAGCAGACCGCAGTGGTGTAGAGAGGCATAAAGTGCAGTGGCATAGAGTAGAGTGGTACAGAGGAGAGTAGAGAGGCATAGTGTGAAGTAGCATAGAGTGCAGTGGCATAATGTGGAGTGGTTCCGAATGGAGAAGAGTACAGTGGAATGGAGTGGAGTAAAGTAGAGTGATACAGAGTAGGGTGCAGTGGCATGTAGTGGTGCAGAGCAGAGTGGAGTGCAGTATGGATGATATGCTAACACACTGCCATTACAGACAACACATTTTTTATTCAAATTACCATTACATTTGCACAGATATACAGTTTTTCAAATCAAACTATACTGTGCAAAGACGATGATGTGGGGAAATTGCATCACCTAATGCAATTATTTGTTTTAATCATGTAAAGGTGTTTGTTTCCAGCACAGTTCAGAATTAACAAAAATGTGCTTGATTTGTACTTCTAATTCTGATATATTCTGAAGTTTATTTAAATGTTGTCATGTGATAGAAAAAACTCTTTCCTAACCCCAGTATCCAGCAAGATTGTCGCATAAATCCTCTCACTTTGAAGTCAGAGAAAGAAAAGTAAACACTAAGTTCCCACCGAAGACAGAGCCTGACATTTGACTTTGTTCTTTGAATGCACAGCAAATATGATAAGATAAGAACAAAATTTACAGGCCTGTTTACAGAAAGGGAGCACTCAGCAGGATACTGTAAATAAGGTTTTGGCAAGGGAAGGGACAAATTCAAGCTGCATAGCCTAAAACAAATAAAGCCAGCAAATTGAAAGCAACAAATTGTGAGTTACAAAACACAAGGTCAATGGCAAGCAACGGGCAGAATGAATTCACAAGGAAGCCCTATGAATTTACTTAAAGTGACAGCTGTGGGGTAATTTGTGGGGAAAGTCCAGTATTTTAGTCCATATCTTGCAGAGGTTTGGCTACATCAATCACCCAGGTAGTATGACGAGAAGACCTGGAGTGGTTTCCATGTTGCAGGATAGGTCTGAACACCCATTCTATCAGTTTGCCACCATTTCCTATGGTACAGAGCTTCTGGCACACCTCTTGTAGGGTTAGTGCTAGGTGGCAGACAAGAAATAGGGCATTTAATGATTATTTAAGGTGGTTGTAAGTAAGGAATTGACCGGGGTGAAGATGGTAGTCTGCCACAAGGGTTTGGAAATTTAGTAGCTCACTGTTCAGAAACAAAGTCCCCAATTTTAAGACACTTGCAGCATGCCACTGATGGAGTTGCTCTGAGCACAGCCATCCTGTGCGAGTGGGAAGGCTTAGCAAAGGTAGTGCAGGAGCATAGGGTTTCTTCGTGTCAGTTTACAGGTTCTGGCAAGGCAAGAGAAAGCTGTGCATGATAATCCCGGATGGTGATCCGTAGAATGGTCAGTAGGAAACAATGAGCAGTGCAATAAGCCTTCCTTAAGTCTTTACTGGTAAACCCCATCTCATGCAGGGAGGTGGGCAGAAAGCCAGCGAGACACCCATTGGACCTGTGCAGCTGAATAAAAGCATTCTAAGTCCAGAAGACCTAATCCACTCGCAGTCACAGTTAGCTTCAGAGTGGAAAGAGGTCCGGATGGCGCCGCAGTGACCAAATCAGATGTGTGGCCTGTCTGAAGAAGGAATGAAGGACGAGCAGGGGAAGGTTTGCAAAATAATACTATCATTGGGGTAGCACACCATCTTCGCTAGTGCCACGTGGCCTTTACAGAAAGCAGAAGAGAAGACCAAAAAGCAAACTGGGCTTGGAGGGACTGTTCGTTCTGCCGAGATTTTCATCCTGGAAATCAGTGTAAGAATGGTAGATATTAATCACTAGGTATCAAAAGGTAACTGGTTCCCAGTCCAATCTGAGATCTAATTGTATGTGAAGGTGAAAACAGTGCCATATGTTAAAGAAACACTAATTAAAATTTTAAATTTCGAAATTTTGTTTGTGCAATTTACATCCCAAATATTTTGAAGATTCTATGTGTACTTGACACTTAGAGATAACCCAGATCTCTAGTTTGGCTTTTCCTCAATTTTAAATCCATATAAAGACATGGACAAAGCGGGCAATTGCCTTGCACAACCTTGCAAGGGGTCTGGCCCCTGCTCACCCTTCAAAAGCACTAACCGTGGACCATTGCACCAGAAGAGTTTGCCAAGGTGGATGGGTGTTGCTTGTTCAACCACTTGACAGTGCCCCTTCTGTTTCTCTCCTGTGTGCAGAGACAACTCCCCAGGTACCCAATACCTTCGAATAGTCTTGGTGGACCCATCTTGTCTGATTTTAGGAATTGTCCCACCTTGTTCTTCTCTTCTTTATTTATCCAGTTTTTAGCAACAACCCTTTGAATTACTTGCCGTGGATCTCCCATTTGATCTCAATTTCATCCTCCTCTTTTATTATCTTTGATTAGAAGTCCGGGCTCCCATTTCTGAGATAAATGTAGAGTCCCAGGCATACACTCTAGTGCAGTGAGACTACAGACAAGTTATGGGTGCCTCTCATCCTGACATTAGGTGTGAGACTTGCATCCACACCATCTGCCCTGCCTCTTTAAAAATAAATTAGGTTGAAAGTCCATGGGCGGTTGGGGTAAGCCAGGTGTTTTTGTTCAATTTGTTTAAACTAGCATAAGGTTAATTACCTTAATGTGTCCCAAACTGTTTGCCAGGGGTTTTAAAATGTTCAGAAACATAATCAAAATGTTGCTGTTACTTTCTCTTCAGGAAAGATAGGGTAGATTTGGGTAGGGGTGATGGCCTTGCCGCAGTACTGAAGGGCATTAATTTACTACTGAACAAGGACGTAATGTGACACCTGAATGCAGCACACCAGGAGGCAATCACAAAAGGTCCACAGTGAATAAACAGTGCTATGTTAAAAAAGAGTAACTAAATGCACTGACAACACAGTGAGGCATGGCCTCTCTTGCGTGTGTCTGTAAAACTGACATTTGTTCTTGAGTTTTTGTCCTGAATTTTGACCCTTTGTCCTGAATTTTTGTCCTGAATTTTGACCCTTTGTCCTGAATTTTTAACAGTCCTGTCCAGAATTTGCCCCAATGCCAGGTGGTCACCCTACTCTCTCTCTGCCTGCCATAGCGCTTTCTCCGTGCTCCTGACAGGTAAGGAAAAAAATATACATTTACGTATCTAATATTTTATCCTGCAGCAGCAGACTTGCAAATGCCATCCATAATAGTAACCGGATTCCGGCCCCAATAGAAGTCAGTGGAGGAAATACATTCTCATGATTTTTTTTCTTCCCTAGAAATCTCCCACTTTTCTCTTCTAAAATGTTGACAAGTATATCATATGTTTGTAGATATAGCGCTTTCTTGCATTTCCCAAGGAAAGGGCTTGCCCTTGATATGAAGGCAGAAGTAGGCACTATTGGGTGGAAGGCGTTTACCAGCCAGGCGCTGTGATTTAGGTTAATTTACCACCCAGTATCCTGGTTACTGAAAACGTGACGCCTTTCCGTGCCATTGTGGGGAAAAAAGTCGTCTGTTCTCATTAGCTGATTAGTCGGTCAGGCTTGAGCGGTCTTTGGTGATTTTTTGTTTAGCGCTTGGATGCCCGCCAAAGTCTAAAGCGCGCCAAAAACACCTATTGAATGGAGTGGAACTCAATGGTGTTTTGTACATTGATACATCAATAAGAAATGTATGCAGTTCAGAAAACAAACTGTGTTAATCTTTAATGAATAATGACAAATTGTAAGTGTGCTTAAACCTTTCTGTTTCTCAGCAGAACTGGCAGTGCCAAGGCTGGGTAGAGAGAGGGCGATTGTGGCCAAACAAATCTGAGGCTCCTGAAGGTGGTACTTAGCGGCCCACAGAAACTCAAAACAAAATAAACATAAAAAATAAAATTACAGGTCACAGCTACAGTGCGGCGCAGGCTCACAGTGTGTTACCCTGAGCCAGTAGTTATGTAAGGCGAGACAAGTCTGGAGCCTTGTGGGTTCCATCACTGAACGATCATGCGAATGACAACAAAAGACCAACACAACTGCCTTTTTGTTAGGCAAAGAGGCGTGCTCTAGAGTCCTAATGCAGCATCACCAGGTGTGCCTAAATTCATCTCACCTTTCTTGGTGTTAGTCTGCATAACTCATGGGGTTTTAGACCAAGGGTGGAACAGAAGGGACATCTGAGGAGGTACAGGGGCATAGTTACCAATGGTGCAGATGGTGCAGTGGCACCAGGGCCTAGTGGCTTGAGGGTACCCAACCAGCAGTCAGGACCCATTTTCCTTTTTAGGACAAAGCTTACCAGACAGCACAGCTGTCTGGTTTGCTAACAACATCTTGGGGAAATTCAGAAATCTACCCTGAGTATGCATTCTGCCCATTGTGTACAGTTGGCTTTGTGGTAACTCGTTTTTTTTCTTTCTGTTTGCTGGCTCTATTTGCTTTAGGCGGTCCAGCGTGAGCTCTTCCCTTCCATTGCAGAAACACTATTTACTGTGTTCTTGTACCAGTCCTGGATTTCTATAAACAATCCTTTAAATCTTGTTCTTATCTTGTCACATTTGATGTGGATTCAAAGAGAGAAGTCAAATGTCAGGCTCTGTCTTTCAGGGAACTTGGTATTTACTTTTCTTCCTCTGACTTACAATTGAGAGGATTTATATGACAACCATGCTGGCTTCTGGGGGTGCGTTGGAGGAAGGCTATAAGATGTTATGTTTTTTCCAGCACACAACAAAATTTAAATGTCTGTAAATGTACTGTGGATATCTCAGGATATATCAGAATTAACAAACACAAACAAAGCACATTTCTTGGTATTTCTGAAGTGTGGTGAAAGCAAACATTTTAATACTAATCAAAAAAATAAATACACTAGGTGATTACATTTCCATACGTTATTGTTTGTGCGCTGTATACCTTTATCAGTAAAATGTTGGTACAAATATAATGGTCATTTCAATTGAGGATATGTTGTATGTAATGGCAGTACGCTACCACACTGTTCATACTCCACTTTATACTACTCTCTACACCACTTTACTTAAAGCCAATGCACTCTGTCAATCTACTTTGCACCACCGAACGGCATCACTATACTTTAAAACAACACTTTTCGCCCCTGCACTGTATGTCATTGTACTCTAAGTCACTGCACACTAGGCCACTCTATTCTGCACCCTAGTGCTCTATGCCAGTGGTTCCCAACCTTTTGACTTCTGTGGACCCCCATTTTATCAATACTGGAGCCCAGGGACCCCCACTGAATCATTATTGGAACCCAGGGACCCCCACTGAGTCATTACTGATAGCTGGGGCCTAATATTATTAAATTTTTTAAGCAGTCGCGGACCCCCTGAGGAGGCTTCACGGACCCCCAGGGGTCCCCGGCCCACAGGTTGGGAACCACTGCTCTATGCCACTGTTCTCTATGCCACTCTGCTCTGCACTATTCTGTGCCACAGCACTCTTCTCTACACTCTGTTCTACTCTACTACTGTATACACCATTGCACTCCACAACAATCTACTCTGCAGCACTGCACTCTTTGCCACTGCATTCTACACTACTGCACGCTACACCACTGCACTCTACCATGCACCAGTCTGCTCTGCACTACTTCACTCTACGCCACCCTACTCTGCATCACTGTAGCTCTGCCACTGAACTCTACTCCACTTTTCTCTGCATCACTGAGCTCTCTGTCACTACACTCTGCTCTGCACCATTTAACTCTACACCACTACTCTCTATGCAACTCTACTCTGTATCGCTCCACTCTATGCCACTGCATTCTACACCAGTCCACGCTAATCTACTGTGCACCACTGCACTCTGACACTGGACTCTACTCTGAAACAATCCAACATATGCCACTGCATTCTATGCCACTCTATTCCACTCTATGCCACTGCATCACTCTACTATATGCCGCAACACTCAATGCCAATGCACTCAATGCTAATGCACTCTATCCCAGTCTACTCTGAAGCACTGCACGTCACTATAACCTGCTCTGCAAAACTGCTATGCGCCACTGCACCTTATGCCATTCACCTCTGTACAATTTCACTTTGCATCACTTTTACTCTACAAGAGTGCACTCTGCCACTCTACTCTGCACCACTCTACCTCTGCACACTCTACTGCACTCTGCCAGTGCACTATACGACTCTAAGCCACTGCACTCTACTCTATTCCAATGCACTTTGCACCACTACACTCTGCATCACTCCACTGCACTGTACCCTGCACCACTACACTCTGCCATTTACTCTACATCACTCTACTCTGCAACACAGCACTCTCTGCACCACTGCACTCTACCACATTGCAATCTACTCTATGCCACTGACTGTATGCCATTCGACTTTATGCCACGCCACTCAATGCCACTGCTGTCTACATTGCACCACTTATCTCCAGGTCATCCTATTCTATGCCACTTCACTCAATGCCAATCTTCTCTGCACAACTGCACTGTACAGCACTATACTCTACTGTTAAACTCTATACTCTGTTACTGCACCCTAAGAAACTCTACACTATTTTGCCCTACATCACTTTACTCTCAACAACTCTATGCCACAGAACTCTACACCAATGCACTCTACGACACTGTATTCTGCAAGTCTACACACTCTACCATGCTACTCTGTGCCACTGCACTCTATGCCTCTGCACCACTCTACTTTACGGCACTCTAGGTTCTCTATGCCAATGCGCTCTACAACTCTACACCAGTGCAATCTATACCACTGCACTGTATGACTCTTTACTCTCCAGCACTCTACTCTGTGCCAGTGCACTCTACCCCACTCTACTATGCACCACTGCACTCTTTGAAACTGCTCTCTTCATCACTCCAGTCTAGGCCACTCCACACCACTCCACTCTATGCCACTATACTCTGCAACACTCCTCCCTATGCCACTTTATGCCAGTGCACTCGACTCCACTACTCCATGCCACTGCACTCTACCTTGCACCACTCCAATGCACTTCATCTTACTCTGAAACAATCTACTCTGCTACGGCACTCCATGCCACTCTATGCCACTGCACTCTACGCCAGACCACTCTACTGTATGCCACTTAATTCTAGTCTGAAACAATCTACTCTACACCACTGCTGTCTACACCACTTCACTCTGCCACTGCACTCTATGCCACTGTACTCTGCATCACTGCTGTCTACCCCAGTCTACACTAAACCACTGCACTCTCTGCCAAAAAACAACTACCACTTTACTCAAATCCGATGCACTCTACGCCAACTACTCTCCCCATCTGTACTCTAGGCCACTATACACTACTCTGCAGTACTTTATGCACCCGCACTCTACACCACACTACTCTGTGCCACTGCATTCTATGCCACTGCACTCTACTCCCCTCTGCCCAACACCAGTGCAATATATGCCACTGCACTCTACATTGCACCATGCTACTCTGCACAGCTTTACTCTACGCCACTGCCCTCTATGCCACTGTACTCTAAGCTATTGCACTCCACGCTGATGCACTCAACACTACTTTACTCAAAACCAGTGTCACTGTATTCCACTGAACTATAGGCCAGCTACACTGTACCACTGCATTCTACGCCACTGTATGCTATGCCACTTTATTTTACTCTGCACCACTAGACTCCAGGCCATTGCTCTCTGCACCCCTCTACTCTGCGTCCCTCTACTCTATGCCACTGCACCCTACACCACTGCACTTTACTCTGCAAGACTGCACTCTCTGTCACTTAACTCAGTGCCACTCTCCTCTGCACCACTGCACTCTACGCCACTGCATGCTATACCACTCTACACCGTTGGCATAAATGTCACTCCACTCTTCGCCACTCTGTTCTACTCTTCATCACTGTACTTTAGGCCACTGATGTCTGCAACACTCTGCTCTGCACCAATCTACTGCACTGTATGTCAATGCGCTCTACAATTCTATGCCAATGCACTCTATGCTTCTCTACTCTGCACCACTCTACTCTATGCCAGTGTACTCTACCCCACTCTACTATGCACCACTGCACTCTTCGCCACTCCTCTCTACGCCACTCCACTATACGCCACTATACGCCACTATACTCTGCAACACAGCACCCTGTGCAACAGCACTTTATACCACTGCACTCTACTCTGCAAGACTGCATTCTCAGTCACTGAACTCAATGCCACTCTACTCTGCACCACTGCATGCTATGCCACTCTACACTATGCTTCCACACTCTATTCCACTCTGCACCACTGTACTCTGCCACTGCATGCTATGCCACTGATCTCTATGCCACTGCACTCTACACCACTCAACCCTACCCCACTCTACTGATCTTTACACTTCACCCTGCAACTCTTCATGCCACTCTATTCTGCACCAGTGCACTCTACACCTCTTCTCTTTTCCCTGCACCACTCGGAAATAATCTACTCTACACCAAGGCCCTCTACTCTGCATCACTGTACTCTAGGCCACGGAGAGGAAGCTCTGTGAGCTCAATGCCACTCTACTCTGCACCACTGCACTCTACTTCACTGCAACTACACGACTGTGCTCTACATCACTACTCTCAACACCAAATCAGTTCTATTCTGCACCACTGTAGTCTACACCACAGGTCTCTGCACCACTCTTCTCTATGCTAATGCACTCTATGCCACGGCACTCTATGCACTGCACTCTGTTGTTCCGCACTCTGCTCTTCACCACTCTACTGTACTATATGCCAATGCACTCTATGCCACTGCTCTTCTGCACTCTGCTCTTCACCCCTCTACTGTACTATATGCCAATGCACTCCATGCCAGTACCCTCTGCATCACTCTACTGCACTCTAATCTGTTCTGCAGCACTCCACCAACTGCACTCTTCACCACTCTACTCTGCACTACTCCACTCTAGCCTGAACCACTCCACTCTATGCCACTTCACTCCACTCTGAAACAATCTGCTTTACTCCACTGCACTCTACCCCACTGCACTCTACGCCACTCTGTCACTGCACTCTACACCACTTTATTTAAAAACGATGCACTCTACACAATCTACTCTGCACCACTGTACTTCACGCTACCTCACTCTAGGCCACTCTATGACACACCACTCTTTGACGCTGTACTCCATTTACTGTATTCCACTGCACTCCACAGCACTCTGCTGCACTCTATGCCACTCTACACCCCAACTCCACTCTAGGATGCTCTGTGTAACTCCCTCTATGCCACTTTACTTCACTCTGTTTTACAACACTACTCCCTTCTACTCCAATATATGCCCCTCCACTCTGACACTCTATTCCTCTCCACGCCACTCTAGTCTGCGACAATCTACCCCACTCTACACAACGCCTCTCCACGCCACTCTAGTCTGCGACAATCTACCCCACTCTACACAACGCTCTATGCAACTCCAATCTGACACTCTACTCCACTTACCTCTAATCCACTCTGCTCCCTCCACGAGGCTCCAGAACACCCCATGCCAATCCGACTCGCCTCTTCATTCCACGCCACTCGGCTCTACTCCACACAACTCTACGCCATTCCAAAACACTCCACTATACAACACGCCACTCTCCTTTACAATCCAACGTTTAGCCATGCTGAAGAGCAGGCGTGCTGGTGTACAACATGGCTAAATCATTGGCAAAGACACTAGCTCTTGCATAGGCAAGACCCATTGGCTTTGCCAATGCTTGTTTAGCCTGGGCCTGTGCAGTCTGCAGGATGGACAGGAATCAGTCGCTGCAGATAGGACAGGGGGGGGGTAATTAGAGCTGGAGATAGAGGGGAATAGGGAGTAGAGGGAAAGGAGACTGAATGAGGGAATGTTGAGGGAGATACTGGAGGAAAGAGGAGGGTGAGAGACGAAACCTAGCCCTGGCTAAGACCTTCAGTAAAGCCACCCATTGCAGGGTGTGACTGTACTGTGAATCGTGACACCAAAGATATCGTGATACAAGAATTGTGAAAGGTAAGGGGATGTAAAGAAGTTTAGATTCACTGTTCCCAATTCCACATCCTCATTCCTTGAAGATATGTGTACTGAGGAGGTAAGTAGCTTCCACAGCTCACAGCGCTGGCGTGACGTCACCAACTAGCGAAAGAGGGAGAGAAAGATAAGTGAGAGAGTGAGAGAGCGAGGGAGAGATAGAGAGAGAGAATTAGAGAGTGAGATAGCGAGAAAGAGAGCGAGAGAGAATTAAAGAGAGAATGAGAAAGATAGAGAAAGAGAGAGAGATACAGAAGAGAGAGAGTAGAGAACACTAGAGATACAGAGTAGAGTGAGGGAGAGAGAAAGTTCGAGAGTAGAGAGAAAGGGAGAATTAAAGAGAGATAAAGAGAAAGAGAGCGATAGAGAGAAAGATAGAAATAAAAATAGAGAGAAAGAGAGAGATAGAGAGAGAAGGACACGGCGAGAGGAGAGCCCCGCCCAGGTGGCGTCAGTAAAGCCCCGGCTCCTGCATGAATATATTATTTCTCATTGTTCTTTGCCATCTGTTGGTGCAGCTTAAAGCTGCCCAGAGGGCCCTTTGCTAGCGCCCACGGAGAGGAAGCCTGATGCTAGGAGCGGGTGCATTTGTGAGCGAGGGCACTCCTTACACCTCCCCCCCAGCCTGCACGTTGTGTAGTCAACAAAGCCGGGGGGCATCTGCAGAACCGGCTGAAGGCTCACTGGGGGGCCCTCCCCGCACCCCCTGCCTGTGCCTCCTGATCCAGTCTTGTGCTTTCTCCCTCTTACCATCCTCTGCCCTCCTCTTACCCCTCCCTCTCACCCCGCATCTGCGCTCATCCTCCCCCTGTCTCCTGCATTGGTCCTCTCCCCATCCTCTGCCCCCGCCCGCTGTCCATCTCTCTCCTCTCTCTCTGTCCGTCTCTCTCCTCTCTCTCTGTCCATCTCTCTCCTTTCTCTCTGTCCATCTCCCTCCTCTCTGTCCATCTCTCTCCTCTCTCTGTCCATCTCTCTCTTCTCTCTGTCTATCCCTCTCCTCTCTCTGTTCCTCTTCCTCCTCTCCATCTACCGCCTCTCTTTGTCCATCTCTCTCCTCTCTCTGTCCATCTCTCTCCTCTCCATCTACCTCCTCTCTCTGTCCATCTCTCTCCTCTCTGTCCATCTCTCTCTGTCCATCTCTCTCCTCTCTGTCCATCTCTCTCCTCTCTCTTTGTCCATCTCTCTCCTCTCTCTTTGTCCATCTCTCTCCTCTCTGTCCATCTCTCTCCTCTCTGTCCATCTACCTCCTCTCTTTGTCCATCTCTCTCCTCTCTCTGTCCATCTCTCTCCTCTCTCTGTCCATCTCTCTCCTCTCTGTCCATCTACCTCCTCTCTTTGTCCATCTCTCTCCTCTCTCTTTGTCCATCTCTCTCCTCTCTGTCCATCGACCTCCTCTCTCTATCTCGTTACCCTCCACCTGCTCTCTTCCCTGCGTTCACCGTCCCCCTTCCTCTTTCCATCGCCCACCCCTTCCTCGCTCCTGTCTTCCCTTCAGCATCTCACTTCTTTTTCTTACCATCCGCCCATTTCCCCTCACCTCTCGCCCCCCTTTTTGCTCCTCCGTCGCAGAACAACCCTCTCTTGCTCTGGGCCCTCCATCTCTCTCACATTCCGCACCCCTCCATCGCCACCTTTCCCTCTCTTCGCCCCATGTTTGTTTCCCTCTGTCACCCACCCGCCCCCTACACTCTCAGTCCTGGCCTTCCTCACTTGTGTTCCTTCCTGTCCATCATCCACCTCTTCCCACCCACTCTCACACCTCTCTCCCCCAAGCTCTGCTCCTCTTCCTCCTGCTCTTTGTTACCCTCCATCCTCCACGACACCCTTACCTCCCTCCTCCACACCCTTCCATCAGTTGTCTCTCACTCTGCACAGTCATTCTTCTGTGGAGGAAAACACTCTTTGTCTGAAGCCATTAAAGACTGAAGTCTTCCAGTCGGCGGGGCTGGTTCAGAGTCACCTCCTTTCAACCAATCTTCTAACCCGGGCTCTCTCCCAACCTCTTCCAAGCAGGTCAAACATCTTGGGTTGCTTTTCATTCTGAGAATAACTGAACCCACAAATCAACACAGCGATCAAGAGAACCCCATTCCAACTCTTTCTCCTCTAAACTGACCCCTGAATAGAGCGCAGACGTGCTCTTGTCGTGGCTTGGTGGGAACAGACAATCATACTCAAGGCACTATGCATCAAACACCAGATAAACAACCTCAAAGCACTATGCGTCAAAGAAGCATCAGACAAATTGAAAACAGTACGCACCAACCACCAGACAAGCACACTTAAAGCACTATGCAACACACCAGGTAATCAAACTCAAAGCACTATGCATCAAGGAAGCATCGGACAAATTCAAATCACTATGCATCGAACACCACACAGTCAGACTCAAAACACTATGCACCAAACAATCACTCAAAACACTATGCACCAAACAATCACTCAAAACACTATTCACCAAACACCAGATAATCAAATTCAAACACTATGCATCAACTGCCAGACAATCAAACTCAAAACACTACATATCATGCTCCACACACAAAACACTATACATCATGCACCAATCAAACTCAAAACACTATGCACCATGCACACTTAATCAGACTCAAAAGTCTATGCATCACACACCAAACAAAGAAACTCCAACCTCCAAATATCAAACACCAGACAAAATCAAAACACTACATAACAAGCTCCAGACAATCCAACTCAAAACACTGCATTAAATACCAGACAATCAAATAAGAAACTAAACATCAAACACTGGACAATCAGATTCAAATCACTATGCATCAAACACCAGATAATCAAACTGAAAAACTAAGTATCAAACACCGGACAATCAAATTCAAAACATTGTGCATTAACCACTGGAGAATCAAACTCAAACCACTATGCATCAAACACCAGGTAATCAAACTCAATTACTAGTCACCAAACAGCAATCAAACTCAAAACACTATGCAACATACACAACTAATCAAACTCAACACGCACCAAACAATCAAACTCCAAGCACCAAATATCAAATACCAAACAAACTCAAAAAACACTATGTAACAAACTCCAGACAATCAAACACAAAACTCTATGCATCAAAAGAATTGTCATACATCAATGCTCCTGAAGGAACCCTTTGTTCAATACCAACCCATTTCATGAAACAAAAGCTTTACAAGAGAATACAATATGTGTGAGAACATTAGGTCCTATCATTGAAATTACTGAAGCACCTCGGTGCCCACCTCCTCATCTAGGGCCTGATATAAAGTTTGCCAGAGAGATACTCTGTCTCAGACGTAGTAGAGCTCCTGCCCGCCTTATTACAAATGCATTATATCACAATGAACTAGGAACCTGTCTGCCAAACTGTATATTAGGCCTCTAATCTCATTACCTCCAGCTTAGAAAAACCCTGAAAACCAACGTTTTCAAACAGGCCTTTAATTAAGTGGACATCTACCCCAGAGGATCAATGGCTGACCTTGTTAGTTTCTTTGTATGGGTCTGGTAAGATCCGACCTTCTCCTCTTTTTACCTTTTTCATTTACTTTTCTGCTCAGCGCTCTGAAGTGGCCCAGTTAATATGCAGCGCTTTATAAAACTCCCAGATAAATAAGAGGATGGGTGTGTTGTCAGTGCTGCTGTCAGGGGGTGAGAAGGGAGCAGGCACTGTTTGCTTTCGGTTGGCCTCTCAGGCCCTCAGGCTGTCCACAGGTGGCAGAGCCCGCTAACTTCTGGCTCTTTTAATATTCTTTGTAGCGCCAACACCCGCTAGATAAAGAACAGAAAACCAGGAGACCCCCCACGAAGTGTCACAGCAGCATGAACCCAGCCATAGACATTTGCATCTGATTTGTTGATCTCTCTGGGGACTCTTTGGTTGCTGCGGCTCACAGACTGACTCTGAATGTGTGAATTTCACCCCAAGTCATTTAACAGTTAACTGCAATTACAGAATGCTATGAATATGCGTGCAATTTAAATGTTTAGTGCTTTACCTTACTAATTGCAATCTGTAGGAAAATTGCTCTGGCAAGGAAAGAGGGAGCAGAGAGCAGAGTCTTCATTTGAGCTTTGACTGAGCTTCAATACTGTGCAAGTATTCAATACAAGAGAGCGCCGTGTGGCTTCAATACTGTGCAAGAGAGCACCGTGTGGCTTCAATACTGTGCAAGAGAGCACTATGTGGCTTAAATACTGTGCAATAGAGCATCATGTGGCTTCAATACAAGAGAGCACCGTGTGGCTTCAATACTGTGCAAGAGAGCACCGTGTGGCTTCAATACTGTGCAAGAGAGCACCATGTGGCTTCATTACAAGAGAGCACCATGTGGCTTCATTACAAGAGAGCACCATGTGGCTTCATTGCAAGAGCACCATGTGGCTTCATTGCAAGAGAGCACTATGTGGCTTCAATACAAAAGAGCACCATGTGGCTTAATTACAAGAGAGCACCATGTGGCTTCAATACTGTGCAAGAGAGCACCATGTGGCTTCAATACTGTGCAATAGAGCACCATGTGGCTTCCTTACAAGAGAGCACCATGTGGCTTCAATACTGTGCAAGAGAGCACCATGTGGCTTCCTTACAAGAGAGCACCATGTGGCTTCATTACAAGAGAGCACTGTGTGACTTCAATACTGTGCAAGAGAGCACCATGTGGCTTCAGTACAAGAGAGCACCATGTGGCTTCAATACAAAAGAGCACCATGTGGCTTCATTACAAGAGAGCGGCATGTTGCTGCAATACAATAGAGCACTGTGTGGCTTCAGTACTGTGCAAGAGAGCACTCACTATGTGGCTTCAGTAAGTCTCGGCATTGGTAGCGTGGCCTGCGCAATAAGGAAGTCCTCAAGTGGCATGCAGTAGAAGCAGTGCTTAATTTGATCCAGTGGTCCCAGTGCTTGTCCCCGGCCCTTGTTAACACCAGCTAGTCTGCAAGAAGGCGCCGATGTCTAATTTAGAGATGGCCACAACAGTTGTTTGTTAATCCAATATACCTGAAAATGACTAATACCTGCTTCCCAGGCCCTCCTTAAAGCTTTAGGAGCCTGGAATAGTCTGAGTGCTCTCTCTTGTAGGGTGTGATTTTAGTGGCTGTGTTGGTACGGTCATTGGTAGCACTGGTAGTGGGTGGTTCAAGCTGTAGTGGCCTCCTGAGAAGACCCCGGCACATTTTTTCACAACTTAAGCACTGAGTAGTGGTGGACTAGCCTCTGAAGTCTCGAACCAGACACCCAGCCCTGGCACGGCTCAAGGTCCTCTTTGACCCACGTGCCCAAAACCAGCTGAGCATTCATGTGGCTTCTGCCTCCAGACCCTAAACTCACGCACCAATAATTAGAGACAGAGCATTAACCTTTGATGTAAAACAGGAAAGAGAAGATACCCCTCTAGTAGTTGAATTGTACAATATGAAACTGAAAAAACCTGGGATTTATCCTGACTCCTCGGCTTGACCAAATTGTGCGACCCTAGACATATGTTTAATTTCACCATGAATGAATGAATGAATGAATTGCCATCTGTGTAGGGCAAACAGATGTATCAAGGAGGGTTCCCACCCTTTGATTCTTTATTCCGTAGGAGCATCTGGACATATGGGAGTTCACCTTAGTGCTGTACACAAACCTCTTGCATTTGAATTAATAGACAATAGTGTTACTCCAAGTAGAATAAGAACCTGGCCACATAAAAAGTGATACAATGGTCATGTGCACCCTATAAGATCACTAATGCTTTGCGTCAGGGCGGTGGGGCGTGACCAATTTTACGCTTATGTTTAAAAACCATCACTTTTAATAAATGCCTTTCAATGCACTGATGTAATCTAAAGTTGAAACGCTTGTGCATGTTAAAGTATATGAACTTTTTTGAATTTTGAAGTAATGTTGTCCTATTTTTTTAATGATGTTTGTTGCACTATTTACATGCCAAAACATTTCCGTGGCTCCGCTTGAGTATAGTCTCTTAAAGCCAAGCCTGACCCTTGGCTCGCCCTGCCTTGTCGGCTCGTCCGTCTCTAGTATGTACGTGTTGTGTGTGACCATTTACAACTGAGTCCCAAACACAGACCTCTCTCTATGGGACAGAGACAGACCCGTAGGGGTCAGAGAAAGATCCATTCTCAATAACCAGGTACTTTGAGGATTATGGGTGTCACAGCCAAACAAGCATTTTCAATGCAACGGGTCTCCCATTTGTTCAAGTTAGAGCTATTAGTGTTGTAAAGCAAAAAAAAAACGCAGCGCGATCGCACTATGTAAAGTGGAAAATAAACAGATAAAGTAGTCTGGACTCCAGGCTGAAATCGTGCCTCGTATGTTTTTGGTACTTTACCGGTGCTGTGTTGGTGGGCTAAACACCGGAAAAGGCATGACGTATGCATGCCTTTCACAAATGAAAGCAAGCGGATTTTAAAAGGCAAGCCCACGAACCAATGTAAGTGACTGATGTGGCATGGGCGTGGTTTCAAGCCCACAGAGAGATTACAGAATAGACGGAGCACTTTGTGCTCGCCCATAAAAAGGTCTTTTGCCTATAGCGCTCCCCGAGCGAATGTGCTGTATTAGAAATCCCCTGCTGCTTTTTGATGGTCACTGCTGCCCCCTGCTGGTGGTGCCATTGAACAGCTCTCTTACCTGGCCCTATTGACATCCCAGCCCTGAAAATGAACATCTTCAGCGCACACAGATAACACAAGCAAAGGCAAGTTCTTAACAGAGGCGAGAAAGACAACAGGAACACCATCTTATAAAAAAGAAGTTTATTGGCGCGAGCCTCTGCAGTTGCAGCATGCAGCGGGTCAGATCACACAAAAAAACAGGGTCCAACCGGACAACGCATTTCAAGATTTCAGTCTTGTGTTTCTGAAAATGATGATGTACTTTTTCTGTACAGCCTCTTTCGGCCATCTTCTCCCAACAGCACCTCCTCGCCAGCTGGACCAGAGGAAGAAAGGGCGGCTGCAGCTCCCATGGCACCCTGGCCCTGGCACAGGATTGAAGTCAAGGCCCCGGTGCCACCTGCAATAGTCTCTAGGCACTTTAAAACTGAACAGGTCTCTGCACCCGGGATCTAGAATAGGACTGGGGCAGTGGCTCTAGGGTGAACGTGCTGTAGTCTGCAGATGCTCACGCCATTGGTCCAACCCCAAGGCACCCAGTCCCAGAAAAGGTGACCTGGCCTCAATGTCCATTTTTGCGGGTCTTCAAACACTTTAACTACCGAACAGTGCCTAGCTGGACCTGAGACTTAAAATAAGACTGGCACCGTGGACCTAGTGTGGATGTGCCATACTCCACAGATGCCTTAAATGACCCCGAAGCATCCTGGTCCTGGTCCAGGAATAGTGACATGGCCCCCTTGTGCACCTGTTGTGGCATGCAGATACTCTAACCATGGAATAGTTCCTACCACACAGGATCTAAAACAGGACTAGAGCTATTGCCCTGGAGTGGACGTGCCATACTCTGCAGACACTCAAGCCATTGACCAACCTCTATAGCCCCATGGCCCTGGTCCAGGAATAGTGACATGGCCCTCTTGTGCACCTGCTGTGGCATGCAGATACTCTAACCATGGAATAGTTCCTACCACCCAGGATCTAAAACAGGACTAGAGCTATTGCATGGAGTGGACATGCCATACTCTGCAGACACTCAAGCCATTGGCCAATCTCTATAGCCCCATGGCCCTGGTCCAGGAATAGTGACATGGCCCCAGTGTCCACCTGCAAGGTCTGAAGATACTTTAACCACTCAACAGTGCCTAGTAGCAGCCAGGATGAGTACAGGACTGGGACTATTGCCCTAGAGTGAACCAGCCAGACTCTGCAGAAACTCCCACCATTGAACGCCTGGCCGCACCTTGGGCCTGTAGCAGGAGTTGGTCAATAACCCGTGGTGCATGTACCAGGCTCTGCAGGCCCTCTAACCATTGAACAGCTCCTGTAGGAGTACCTGGCCCCTCCAGAACCTGACTGGGGCTGCGGCCCCAGTGTGCACTTGCCAAACCCCTAGAACAGGGCTGGACTCTCCAGAGTTATTTGTTTCAGGTCAAAATGTAGGGTCAGAGGGATGTGCCAGCGTCTCAGTGCACTGAAAAAGCAAAAATGGGAGATTTCAGGAGAGGAACTGTACCTTTCACTGTACAATGGTGGACAGAGAGAATGCAAGAGGCTGGGCTTGACCTTTCAGTGTAGAAGTAAACCAAAGCAGTGGATGCAGTGAACAAGACTTGAGGCCTGATGCAGAGTTCAGATGCAAAAGTGAGACATATCCCTTCCGTCATGTTACAAATCCATTACATCCTATCGCCCTTGTAATAACGCAAGTCGGATATCTGCCATGTTTGTGACATAGTAACCCATCTTCCAGAGATATGACTTAACCTCCCACTGCACTAAGTAAGAGGTGGTACAGAGTAAGAATTTCAGCTCACGCTGCAGATAATGAGAAGTAATCCGAAGGTGCACTATGGATTTCAGGTTTAGAAAATGTATTAGTCAACCACTCTCTGTGCTGAAGATGTTGGAGGGCGCACAATGTTGGAGTTAACCTCCTTTGGCTGAGGGGGGTGGGGGGAGAGTGCATTAAGTAGGAGTTATCCTCTCAGTGCTTTGGGGGGTGCGTGCAGTGCTTCATTTGTGCAGGTGCTGGGCACCATCGCTCATTTTTGGAGACAGGACTTAGTTTTCATCAGACTTTAACCCAAAGCAAGAAAAAAGAGAATAAGGAGAAAAGATAGAAAAACAACAACAAAAGGAGAAAGAAAGGCCCAGAAGAGTGAGGAAAAGACATATAAAGTGTGTAATGGTGGAAGAAAGGGGTATAATATGAATCAAGATTCAGCAGCTGTGGGAATCATGAGGTAAGGATACAGAAAGTGTAGACTGATAGAAGACATAGCATGAGGTGGAATCAAGACCAGGCAGCTTCAGTATCCATGAGATAAATAGACGGGAAGTGTAGGGGGTGGAAGTAAAAGGCTGGAGGTGGACTCAAGACTAGACATCTCTATATTCATGAGATAAGGAGGCAGGAAGTGTAGGTGGTGAATGAAAGAGGCATGAGGTGGAATCAATACCAGGCAGCCTCTGTATTCATGAGATAAAGACAGGAAGTGTAGGGGGTGGAAGAAAGAAGTATGAGGTGGAATCGGAACTTGATATTTGGCAACCCTGGCATTTGACAGTGGAAAAACTCTGGGACCCTGTTCTTTTTTCAGTTTTCTTTTTTTCTTAAGCATTGATTGGGAGCGTGCAAAAAGGTATGAGTTCTGCTGTCACTGGCTGAGAACGGTGAGGGTACAAGAGGTATGCTTCTCACAGCATTAGACGATTTAAGAAGAGGCCTCGCCCTAAGAGAGATGTTTTTTCTCAGCCTGCACACAAAGCCTACCGGGCCTATTAATTCTCCCATCAACAATAGATAATGGTTGGTTAAGGGTTTTGGTTCCCAAACCTTTGTATGGCTGGTGTTCATTGTACAGGGATGAGATAGTCCACTATCTCTCCAGCACAGGGAAAGGACACAGGCTCAACAGGTAAAGGGTCAGAAACATTGTATTTTATTGAAAATTATATAACATTTTCTACCTCTTGGAAGTCAAGAAATGCTCTCTGGATTGTCGAGTAAGTAGTTGCTCCATATGCATCACTTATATAGAGCTTCGAATCCCTGTCAAGGTCAAGGGTCATTGGTTCCTGTGAACCCTCCAGGTTTATTGGATGGTCATACAGGCTCTCTGCACTGACCAAGAGGGTTCTTTGCCAAAATGCCTGCTCCCCGCTCCCTACACTTCCATCTATGGAGTTGGAGGCACGCAGACTCCCTATGCATGAGTGTGTAGTAGTGCAATGACCAAGACTAGAAGACGTATAGCAGGATGGCATCACGCAAAGGCAGCCATCTTGGGAGCATGCAATGAGGCGCTGAGGAGTAATGCAGACAGTATATTCACATATGAGTATTTCACAGTGGCAGATTGTAACGGGGTATACTTTACAGAGAGAAGCAGAATCGCTCTATTAAGAGGTTACTTAACATCTGATCTTATTTCACAAGCCGACCCACTGATAAGTGAGCACTGGGGCTGGCACGAAAGTGAGAATAAGAAAGGCTGAGGAGTGCAACCGAAGGTTACTTAAAAGTGTGGAGCACAGTGAAAGGGACAGAGGGGTAAGAGTCAGGTGGAGGGAACGATAACGGAAGTGATGTGCATGGCGGATAATGACAAAACATCACGCATGCATACGTACTGCTTCCAAATGTTTTATGGACTTGCAGAGAGTTCACTCTGAGTCAAAAGACCTCTAACAGTGGCTTCTGCAGCGACAGTCAGACCAGACCCCAATCTTGTGCACTCCAGGAACTCTTTGCTGAGTATGCCAAGAATAGGCCCAACCAGTGCTTAATTTGAGCCAGTGGTTTCCGGTACTCTGCACCAGCACTTGATTCTCAACACCAGCACTAATGACAGTCCACCACATGGTGGCGCTGTCTAATTTTCCTATGAGCAGAACAAGAGTGTTTAACATTTCAATATATATGAAAAAATACAATTCAGGCTATTCTATTGCAGTCTTTTAACTTTGGGTGCCTTAGGATAGTCTGAATTGTCACGCCTATACAGGTATGATGGTTGGTAGTTGCGTTGGTACGATTATAGCCGGTGCTGACAAGTGCAGTAGGGTGGTCCGGGCTGCAGTAGCCTCCTGAGAAGGGCCCTGGCACTTTTTT
The DNA here is from genome assembly GCF_031143425.1 of Pleurodeles waltl. Taxonomy (NCBI): domain Eukaryota; kingdom Metazoa; phylum Chordata; class Amphibia; order Caudata; family Salamandridae; genus Pleurodeles; species Pleurodeles waltl. The sequence goes on along the minus strand of NC_090451.1, from coordinate 63,166,006 downwards.
TTTTTTTTTTTTTACAAACTAAGCACTTGGCCCAACCCCTGACAATGAAGAGGAAAGATCTGCACTGTTTGAAGTGTTCTCAGACCAACTAAGACCCTCCAACGACTAGCCAATTGTCGTGATTTTTACCCACTTCTGACCGGATTGAGCAAATATAGGGTAAATTCTTCAGGCTATGATGGCCCAATCCTGGAGCCAGCTCTTTGGTTCATGGACATGTCTGGGCCCACTCAAATCTCAATGGTGTGGTCTCTGGCACACAGGTCACAGACACCCTTTTTGGTCATCCGACTGCCCCCACAATACAGCTCTGCATCATTGTTTTAATGCTCTAGGTTCTTTGTAGGTCAGCTAGCGGGTATTTCAAGGTGCCTGTGGACATGTGATAAATACTACAGGAATCGACTTACATTCTGGTGTAAGTCTTATTTTTGGGCAAATATATTAAAGTCACCCCTCCCTGACGACCATGTACCAAAACACTTGTATGGCGGTGACAATCGCAGGATAAAGGGATTGCAACAGTTACCAGCTATGGTCCCAGACTACATAAACGTGCCCAAAGCAGGTTAATAAAGGCCAGACCCATACCAGATTTTCAGGTTAATGACAAATGATACATTTATTACCTGCGGCGATTCCTGTTGGAATTCAGGTACGTTGTTGGAATTCGTGTACTTTGTTGGAATTCATGTACTTTGTTGATAGTTACCCTGAAAATCTGGCATGGGTCTGGTCATCCTCCACCTAACACTGGACACCCCAGAGATAGGGGAATGGCATCTAGGGAGAGCAGTAGGGCAACCCCCCCCCCCCCCGACCCCCCCACCCATTCCACTTCAGCTTTCATCCTAAACCCAATGTATCTGAAGGGGCAGAATAGCGATGGCCACTGGTCGGGGCCTGGCAGCTGCAGCCGCCCAGGGGCGAGTGAGAGGGACGGAGGCTCTGGTTTCGAAAACAAACACAAGACCACATCCTGGTTACTCTCCCAGCACACAATGTCTGGGAAAGTCCTCCTTTCTGGGAGCGGCACTTAGAAAAACAAAAAGAAACGCCAAGGATTTGTGCAATCGTTATACACGGAAAACAATGTAATAAAAAAAAAAACCTGAACATTCACAGTCTCCTGAAAATCAAACCAGAGAAAACGTAGTACAGTAGAAATAAACATTCGGATGCTTGAAAAATCTCCCACATCTTTCCCAAAACTAACAATCTTGACGCCAACTGCCAAGAAATAATATCAAACGGTTGTGCTTCCGGGTTACAGAGTAAAGCGGCCCCAGCTTCCGGGTCAGAAGAGTGCGGCTTCCGCTGTGCAGTACAAGCCTGAATGTCTCTTTTCCGGCGCACCTCTGCTAGCCCTCTGCCTCTAACACACAACCTCTGGCTGTTCCCCACAATCTCAGCAGCACACACACTTACACTGCTGCACAGTCTCTCCAGGGCCTGCCGGTCCCTCTGACGCACAGCCATGTTGGAGCATCACACACATGTCCAGGTCTAGGACAGGGGGGGGTTTAGGGCCTGGAAGAGAGTATGACCAACCCCATTCAACTAGGAGCTCCAACAAGTCCAGCTTCTTGGGGTTCGTGATTTCTGGGGAGGCAAGGACCTACCTAGTTGTTTGTAGTAGAGTTTTTGTGTATATTGGGGACTGTAGCACTCTTCTGCGTTTTGGGGGAGGAAAGGTCCATCATTATTTTGGAGGTGGTAGGTTCTCACTGAGTTCTGGATCGGATTTAGCCTTTTGCAATGATTGGGAGTGGGTTTTAAGGGAGGCAGGGCTCTGTTGGCTGCAGCTGAACATTATTTCCTTCTCCATTTTGGAGGACACAGGGACCTCCAGGTTTTTGGAGCATGTATGGCCATTCTGGGATCGGCAAGGCCATGATCCTGGTGGCACGCAGGGCGTTTAGAATCATTTAGGGTCCTTTATGACACAGGATGAGGTGTCCTCTGAAATATTTTGGGGCATAAAATCTGGCAAAGTTGCATTTGTGGGGATTGCGGCATCCATAGCACCTGCTCTCCTGCCTTTAAAATATATTGGGAATATCTGTACCGAAAGCAGGGCCCGGAAAAGAAGCTGCAAAACACGCCGTCACTTTCAAAACAGTCTACACATGAGCAACCACCTCGTGTGCTGGCCCAATCCATATCCAAGCATCACCATCTCCCTCCACGGTTCACCTATGTGTCGTCAGGCATGTTTAGTTGGAGGGCAAGATAAATTTATGAGGGATGCTCGGTCAGTTTTATGCAGGTGGGAGAAAAATTATCAAGCGTACCAGAATCACCAAGAAATACATGTTCCCTTAGCCTGTCATTTGTGCATTTAATTCTACCCCTCTGTTTGGGATCCTGATTCTAAAACCCCAAATTGTTGGGCTTCAGACAAATAGGGGGTTATTCTAACTTTGGAGGAGGTGTTAATCCGTCCCAAAAGTGACGGATTTACCACCAGCCGTATTACGAGTCCATTATATCCTATGGAACTCGTAATACGGCTGGTGGTATATCCGTCACTTTACAGTCACTTTTGGGACGGATTAACACTCCTCCAAAGTTAGAATAACCCCCTTAGTCTGCTCAGAAATGTCTTGCCAACAGTATTCGCCACTCAGTGCATACAGGTAGTATTGCCTACAACGGGTAAGCGAGGTAGCCCAAGTGGCCGCCTTACACATCTCAATCATGGGCACATAGCGACTCCGGTGGAGTAAGCATGATGCCACAGAGGAGATTGAATACATCTTGTGTAAAGTGATCTGAATATACATTAGGGTGTCCACTTGGCAATCCTAGCCTTTGCTACTCAGCTGTCTGTGTAAAGACCACCACAGTTGATAAAAAAAAAGATATAATTTACTTTAGAAAGCAGTTCTTCCAAAGCAGAATGTAAAAGCCAGAAATCCAGTTTATGCAGAGTTTCCTCAGCAGAGGGAGAGTGAGATCTAGGTTGGAAGACTAGAATGGGGATGGGAGTCACATTTTTTTTTTTTTTTTTTACTTTCCTTCAGTTGCCCTTATATGGTGCCTACCTCAGAGTGAGCTGGGAACTTCTCCATGATCACAACAGGCTCAAATTTCAAGTTACCATGCTTGTTAGCCAACGCATTTGGTGCTGTAAGTTTGGAATGAGGTTGTGCCCATGTGGAAGCTGACTGCCTAATGACACACTCCTTCATGGCCAAACGTGGCTTTACTAATGCGGATGAGGTGAGAGTTTGATAAAAAGACTTGCGACAGCAAGCCTGGGTAGAAGCCTCAAGTAAAGCATCCACACAGCCTTTTGCCTGACTGCATGAAACTGCATGAAATTGCTTATTTGGGAGCAACTTATCCTGATAATCTTCTGACCATGTGCAGTGTCTGGATCCACCTTAGTCTTTTTTTGTGGGCATCCCACCAGAACTGGTTGGTTGCTCCTTTATTTGAGAAAGAGGAGCCACTTTAGTGAAAGAACTGTCTTAGGCTGAAGCTTCCCTTGTCTTGTTCCGATTTCTATGGCCAAGCCGTATACAAAGGGATGTGATAGTTTGGACACCATGATCTAGCCTGGTAGCTTGTTTACTATATCGGTTGTGGGGTCCATGGGGTGGGGGATGTCTGGAGTAATCTCCTCCTCCAGTGACTTGTGCAATATTGCAGTAGCCCTTGTGGTGACGATAGAGGCAGCTGGTCTGGGAGGTGAAGACCTTCAATGTTCGTAGTGTTATACATATTGAACACTTCAAACCCAAGGACCTTTAAATTGATCAAACAGATTGGACAAGACCGCAGAGGAATCAATGAAAAATGTACTGGCAATATAATCCATTGATCCATTGACGAGCAACAAAGGAATTGAGTTTAGGACACTTTTAAGGAGTTCGGAACATCTTTTCGAGAACCCAAAGTTCAATGATGGCCATCATCTATAAAGGATAATGTTAATCCTCATAGCCGCTAACAGGAATCACCTGGTGGTGCAAACAATAGTTTTGATTTCCTGCTCTCTCTTAACAACCTCTCTCTCTTTTTGCCCTTGGTCCTGTGTTTTCTTTTCTGATGCACAGAAGAAGGAAGACTTGTGGGAGGGAAACCAGAAATTGCTCTTATGAAGATGCAACAACTGATATCCGGCCCATGCAGCAGATTGTTTCCCAGAACCCAACTCCATTCTTAGCAGAAGGCTCACTCTTCATGTTCACTTTTCGAGTCCTGCTCACAATCTCAGGAAAGAAAAACATATAACATTTTCGCAAGCAGGGCATGCAAGCTTTGAGTGGGTCCAATGTGGAGAGGAAACCACTGCATGGTTCCATTGTTGGAAATCAGTCTTTACCCCTACGCATGGCAGAGAGCACTGATTTGTTTCTGTAGCCAACCAAAATACATCTCCGGGGGGGGGGGGGTTTAGTCACTTGTGCATAGGCGATGGACCCTGTGCAAGAGGAATGGATGCAAAACTGAGTTTTTCAGACTAAAAGCACTTTTTGGAGAAGCCTTTTCTGGATCCTGCCTTGTTTTCAGACATTCTCCGCCAGCTGGAAAGGATTGAGATGAGGTTCACAAAGTAAAGTACCAAAAGATGTTTCTGGGTGTTCGAAGACTTGGTACTGATCCTGACTTTGAATTTAAGAACTCCCCCTTACTGGGTTTTAGAGATGCAAGAGTCCCCAAACTTATTGGGTTAAGAATAGGACCGGCCATTCTGGATAAAGTCATTTGCCCTGGAAGAGTTCTTTGAAGCTGTGGATTGTACAATGGTTTGAGATGCTGCTTTCATATTCTAATGCCCTCCATTGGTTTGAGGGGCTCCTTTCAAGTTTGGTTTAAGTTGGAAGTTTCTTTCCAAGGTCTTGGACCCCTCTAGAAGCCTGTCAAGTTCCTCCTAGGTAGGTGCAGTGCCAGAGATTTTGGCACACTAGGCAAAGAGACATTTTGAAAAGCTGGGCAAAGTACAATTTGATTCCCCCAGCAAAGAATCTTTTTGAAAAAGAACATTTATTTCTTCTAACTGCAGGCTTCAAGGTTTGTCGTTGGAGGAAACATTGATTGTGTTGACCAAAGAACCAAACTCAATACTTTCAGCAGAGTTTTCCCTAAGCAGCTTCTACTAAGAAGTATTCAAAGTATGGACAAACAGAAGCCCAGGTTAACCATCTAAAGTGTGAGAGAAAGAATATTCTTGGATATCCCTACCCTACAAAAAAAGAGAGAACTATAAGTAACGCATTCCAGAGCAGTGTATGAAACTATCGGGTATCCCGTCAAGGACGAGAAGATAGAAGAAGGAAACCATGTGTTAACACCTTCGAGTGAGAGTTTAAAAGCCACTGGGGTAACTCCTGAACTCTGCCATAAAGAGACACTTGGGGTCAGCACAGTAGGGGCAGCAGGAATGATGTGCAATTACTGGGACATGCTTCATTCTGGACTGCCATATACTCTCCATACAGAGTACACATTTCTTTTGGTAACATCAAAGGGTGGTGCGTAACTGTGTTGGGGGCAACCCTTCCACCAGACTTGAAGAGGCTCATTTTATTGAGGGACAGAGAGCGAACCCTAGGGCAACCACTCAAAGTGTGGGACAGACAACACTTTGGTAAGCCTCCCTCCCTCTGGCGCCAAGAAGTTGCCATGGTAACTGTCTCTTCCACATCTTTAGATTGTGACTGAGAGGGAACATTTGAAATAACCCTCCCATTAATGATAGAATTCTATTTTGGCTGCTCTGCCCAAGGTGGCCATGGAGTCTAGGGTTACCTACGATGCCTCTGTGTAAGAAAATCAATAGTCCCGTACAATGAACTTTGGGGTTCCCGAATAAAGTGGGACTGGCCGAGATGTGTGGCTTAATGGCTAAAATGTTTGCTGCATGAACTGTAGGCAAGGCTGGATGTCTCAGTAGTCCAATGAGACCTACTGGATATGAGCTACCTCATGGAGGTAACAAAAAAGTCACATCAACCTACTCCACTTTGAGACAGTGAGACTGCTGTGTGTGTGTACATGGAAGCTGCTGGACCACCATGGCCCCTGCCAAATGGATGCACAAAGACCTGTGAGGCAGCTGTAGCACACAGATGCACTGTGGGAAGGCAAGCATTATGTTTCAATGACCACTATTTGTAGGGGTCAGAAAAGACTGACAGTGCCCACATACAGCTGGGCACAGGGGGCAGTGGACAATAACAGACTTGTGCACAAAGGACATTGACCACTCGTAATAGAGTTATGGGGGCCCAGGGACAGTTCAAACATAAGGTAGGGCAGAGTGCGTCATTATCTAGGTAGTACGGACCGCGTAAGAATTCTAGGAAATAGAACCCCTCTGTGAGCGAGGGGTAACTTAGTCACCACCCACCTATGATGGGGTACTTGGGCACACTAGGCCACTTAGTATTGAGCACATGGGACCTCTGGGCTAAAGACCTCCCAGTTGGGGTGGATAACTGTAAACTAGTGTCTGCCTTTGGAGGGGTGCAGGGCACACTTGGGCATAGGGGTGCATTGCCAGCTCCTAGCACAGGGTGTTTAAGGTTAGCCCTCTGTGTGAGTTCACTAGAACAGCTTGACTGCCAACGTTCAGCACCTTTCATTCTCCTTGTACTGCCCCTTCTGACCAGCACTAGCGCGACAAGATGCCCAGGCTGACTGCTGAAGCATTCAGAGTTCAGGGGAACACTTGGAGTCTGTAAATGTCTGGTAACCCCTTTTCTCTGAGATGCTCCAGTCCCCTCCCCCCCAGGATCCAGACCCTCCGGAGAGCCGCCTGGAGGAGCGGAAGCCAGTTCCCCAGCTACTTCCGGTTTCTCTGAATCCCGCGTCTCTCCGGACATACACATATATAGCTATATATATTTATATATCTGTGTGTGTGTCAGAGCCACTTGACGCGTTGGGCAGTGTGGTGGAGAGAGACACAATGTCCGCTGTTATTTTAGGTGTGTCCGCTCCGTGACGTACTGGAAGAAGAGGCTGTAGTCCGTGAGCGCATGCGGACCGCCCAGTGGGGTGGGAACTCTCTGTGGGTGGGGCATGTGCCTGAGGTAAGGAGGGTCCGCAGCCTGCAGCTGGCGGCTGTCTGTGCTGTTGAATGTGTGGTTCCGCTTGAGGTGAGTCGCCCTGGCTGCATTGTTGCTATTGCTGCAGTTCAGCCGGTCCATGTTCCAGAGAAGCGGGTCTGAATAATCCGGGTTACTGGTGGGTGCCGAGACAACCCGTCGGCGGTCAGGGCTGTCGCTGGGCGTCACAGGGTATGAGCTCCTGCCCAGGTTGACCCCAGGCCTGTGCTGCAGGCGGCCATTGCCCTCTGCGTGGTCCCTGCCTCCCGCTGGCAAATAGAGCATGTCTAATGGAGAATCGCTTCCCTCGTCCGTGGATGCCTGCTTCAGGTGAACCTTGTGGTAATTGACTGGGACGATCTGCCCACTGCTGCCAACGTGATGCATGATTTGGGGGTGCCCGCTGTGCATCATCATGGTAGTGGAGCTCCCCGGATCCCGGAACGAAGAGTTCAAGTGTTGGCCATGCTCCCAGTTTCCATTTTTCAAGTTTATCGGGCAACGCTTTTGTTGTTGGGGCGTCTGCTCCGGGGTGGGCAGCACACCAGCATGGGGGTCATGCTGGTGGACTTCCAGACTCTTGTGCCAGCCATTCTGCCAGAGGGGCTCCAGCAGGTTACCAGACGGGTCTCTGGACCGGCGCTCCGTCATGTCATCCAGCCTGCTAACGCTAGCCACTGACTCGCTGTGGGACAAGATGTTCTCCTTGTCCTTGCGCCGAGCCATCTCTCTTCTGTCTCGGCGGCCAATGAAGCAAAACACACCGAGGCCGGAGACAGCTGCACCAATGACAAAGGCAGCCACGCAAGACATCACCAGCAGGTTCACCGAAACCAAACCATCTGGCTCTTCTACGAAGCTCTCGGTCAAAAGACCTGAAACAGAAGAAGGGGACAAGGAAACATTGAAGATAGGTTCATAACAGAGTGAGACCAATCAAAGCATCCTTCCTTCAGGTTACGGGTTCTACTTTCAACAAAAGTCCAATGAGGGGCTAGTTTACTAGACCCCCAATGGTGGTAGACTGGGTGCTAAAGGCAGCCCTGGTAAATGTGTTCATACCAGCTCCCAAGTGTATAGAGGGGTTGTAGCAAGTGAGTTCAGATATCTCCAGGAAGGTTTGGGAGGGCAAATTATATACATGTGTACAAGAAAATTGTGTGCGTTTACTCAAGGGTGTTGGCAGGCTTATTAGATGATGATAGCTCTGCCTTCCCATCCGTAAAACCACGACTTGGTCCACGGAATATCTTACTCTGAACACAAAGGGACAACTTCATGCAGTGAGGTGAATTGGAACCTATGCACAATGCAGCCCCTCCAGAGGCCCTTTCTAGCTTCCCTACCAGAGGCCCTCTTCACAATGCAGCCTCCCTAGAGGCCCTCTCTAGCTTCTCCACCGGAGACCCTCTCACGCACAATGCAGCTCCACCACAGGACCTCTCTAGCTTCTCTACTAGAGGCCCTCTGCACAATGCAGCCCCACCAGAGGCCCTCTCTAGCTTCTCTACCAGAGGCTCTCTGCACAGTACAGCCTCCCTAGAGGCCCTCACTAGCTCCTCCCCCCCCGGAGACCCTCTCACGCACAATGCAGCCCCACCAGAGGCCCTCTCTAGCTTCTCTACCAGAGGCTCTCTGCACAGTACAGCCTCCCTAGAGGCCCTCTCTAGCTTTTCCACCAGAGCCTCTCTGCACAGTGCAGCCTCCCTAGAGGCCTTCTTTAGCTTTCCCACCAGAGCCTCTCTCTGCACTATGCAGCCTCACTAGATGCCCTCTTCAACCTTTCCACCAGAGCCTTTCTCTGCACAATGCAGCCTCACTAGAGGACCTCTCTAGCTTCTCCACCTGAGACCCTCTCATGCACAATGCAGCTCCACCACAGGACCTCTGTAGCTTCACTACCAGAGGCCCTCTCTGGCACAATGCGACTCCACAAGAGTGTCTCTAACGTCTCTGCCAGAGGCCCTCTCTGACACCGTGTAACTTCACCAGAGACCCTCTCTGACACAATATAACTCCTTGACACAATATAACCCCACCAGAGACCCGCTCTGACACAATGTAACTCCACCAGAGACCCTCTCTGACACAATGTAACTCCACCAGAGACCCTCTCCGACACAATATAACTCCACCAGAGACCCTCTCTGACACAATATAACTCTCTGACACAATATAACTCCACCAGAGACCCTCTCTGACACAATAAAACTCTCTGACACGATATAACTCCACCAGAGACACAATATAACTCGACCAGAGACCCTCCCTGACACAATGTAACTCTCCCAGAAGACCTTTCTTGCTGCTCCAAGAGAAGCCCTGATTGGCTATGTGCACCTCCAGAGGATGCCGCTAACTTGCTCTCTCAGTCAACCAGAAAGCAGATCTTGACTGCTTAGAGTACACCTCATTTAGGGGGCAACAATCCTCGTCTCACCAAAGGGTGGTCTGGGTGGAGGATACTTCGCTCTGAAGGTGGATCTTGATGGAGTGGGCACCGGAGGTCAGGAAGATTGAAGCGAGAGAGGTAACACTTGTTGATGTTTCTCCACGAAGTGTAATGTAGCACAGTGTCTTGTTCATGTGTGGGGTGTGGTGGCGGGAGACCCCAGTAGTGCTTCACGTGTGATATCAAGTCTGGACACTCCACACCTCCTTACAGCAACAGCAGATATAATGTCACTGAGACTGCCATCACTGTCTCACGAAACAGGGGCAACACCAGCTGCACACATGGCACAAGCTCTACTAAAAAGTGACATTAGGTTGGAATTACTTCATCTACACAGTGACAACATTAGTCACACAGTAGGGACAGTCTCTCCTAATCAGTAACAGTATTAGTTGCACAATTGGTACTACCTGACCTAGACTTTGACATAATTAGTTACACAGTTGGCACAATCTCTGCTGAACAGTGCCAGTTAAAGGGTTGGCACAATCTCACCTATAAAGCAAGTACAGTCCCACTTAAGTAGCACATCCATACATCCCAGAAAGAAAGTAAAATGTCACTTGCACAGTGAGTAAAATATCACGCAGGCAGCAAGAACAATCAGACTTGAGCAGCCAGCACAACCCCTTAAGTAGCAAGACAAATTAACTTAGATCACTCTTTCTGTGGGATTCTAGCAGCTTAAGTGAGATAGTCTCGTGACTTAACTTCAATCATGCCACAAGCCAATTTCACTTAAGCAGCGGCTACAATCTCCCATAAGTTTTGAGTATGCCCTCAGTTGAGCACTGGCATTTCATTCAAGTAGTCCTCACAATCTCTCTTAAACCACCCAAAAAGTCCTTCCTGAACATCTGAGTAAAATGTTACTCGAGTAACAGGAACAATCTCACTCAAAACACAAGCAGAGTCATTTAAGCTGCGAGTACAAAATCACTTTAGCAGTAAGTAAAATCTCACTTAAGCGGTGAGTAAATCTCACTTACCATCGCAATCCCCTAGGTGCGCAGTGTTGACGCCAGCGATGTCCTGTTCAAAGCTGACCCTGAAACAGATCAAGACCATTGGTTAGAGGACTGAGATTTGGAGGTACGTGTTGAGCAGTGTAGCAGCTGCACAGGTGAGGCTCGCTAGCGAAACACTGAGAATGGCGCTGGTAGGACCTGCTGGTAGACCCACCATGGCGGACTTGGCACATGAGCAGGTTGGCCTTTAGCAGTAGAGGGGTGTGGCCCTTGCACAGGTAGTGCTGTCCAGTGGTACATAGAAGCAGTAACCCGCAGTGATACACACTGGTAGCACCGCATGGTGGCACAGGTTGAGGAATGTGGCATGGATGCAAGTAGGACCCTCGGGTGGTACACATTGAGTGGTCATGTCACATGACAGGTTGGGCCCTCAATTTAGCCTTTGGTTGTTGTTGCCCTCGCTTAACACATTTTTTGTGTTTTGCTTCCCTTGGTCCCTACTTTCACCAACCCAGCATGGCTTCTGCCAGTAGCTTAGTAAGTGTTCTTTGGGCCCCAGTGCAAGCCAGAAAAATGGGTAACCTTTCCTGCTGGTTGGAAAGCAAAAAATACAAATGATCAGGGTTCAGAGGGCCCATTGAGCCCCGGTGTCACTGCATCTCCTGCACCATTGGCAGATAAACCTCTGGATCCTGCAACTCTTTTTCCATTGACTTTTCCACCCCCTCTATCTCTGTACCCTATGTCTCCTTTCCTGCCCTGTTTTATCCCCCCACTGTGGCCTACTTTTTCCATACGCCTATCCTTTGCTTTCAGAGCATTTACCTTGTACCCGGTTCCAAGTAGGAGCAGGTCCCATCAGGAGTCCAGCCGCAGTAAGGGTCCCGTATACTGAGACAGTTCCTATAATAAAAACCACAAACACAGTGTGAAGAGAGACAATACTCATCCATCTGCAGGAGCAAAAAACACTGCCTGGTCTTCATTCCAACTCATACCACTCTCTAGACTTCCTGTCTTTTTATCTCATGAATACTAAGGCTGCCTGGTCTTGATTCCCCCTCATGGCTCTTTCTTTCCCCACCCCACACCAGTGGTTAGTTTGTAAATAAAAATGTGCTGGTGCCTAACGCTCTCCCGTGAGTCACACGGCTGCTGCAATTAAATGTGCAAGCACAGAATACTGAGGCAGCGTAATCCTGATGCCTTATTGGGCCTCTTTAATTCATTTACAGCCACTCCCTGCCCCTTCAGCTCTCTTGCAGCTTTCTGCTTTCTTCCTTTGTGACGATTTCCGTCTTTCTCTTCCTCCGTCTTTTCCATAGGTGTTTTTTGCTCTCAGTCCACTACGTACCACATACAGGTTGTTGTTGGGGATTTTTTTTACTTTGATTTATTTTTGGTCCTGCGTTCAAGTTGAACTTCCTACTACATCATGTCTCAGTCAAGAGCATCATCAGTTACATCCCTGGATTTGTTTTTTGAGGAGGATAGGTTGGAAACCTACACCATGAAGGAACTGAAGTCAGTTTGTAAAACCCTCAAAGTCCAAGTTAGAGGCCTCACCAAGAAGAAAGAGCTACAAAAGGCGCTGAGGGCCTGGGAAGCAGCTAGAACTGCCACTGGGCATTCTGAGCATCCAATTGGGGAGACCGTGGAGCCAAATCCAAGGGAAGATGTGCTGAGGGTGCAGGAGCTGCCGGGGGTGGGGGAGAGGTACCCTCCGGGACAGGCAGCAGTAGTGTTTCCAAGGGTCTGACCCCAGAAGAGCTGGCGGACAGGAGTGTAGGAAGCTGGCTCTGTATATACTATCTCAAAGTGAGAGATACTGTGCACAGAGTCCAGGGGTTCCCCAAGAGCCTTGCCAGAGGCAATAATAGATAATACCAATGCTCTATTTTGTGGTAGTGTGGTCGAGCAGTAGGCTTATCAGAGGGTAGTATTAAGCATTTGTTGTACACACACAGGCAATAAATGAGAACACACACTCAGACTTAACTCCAGGCCAATAGGTTTTTATATAGAAAAATATTATTTTCTTAATTTATTTTAGAACCACAAGAGTCAAATTGCAGGTAAGTACATTAAATGTAAGGTACTTTGCAGAGGTATGGATAGAACTTTGAATCAAAACAGTAATGTACACGGTTTGGCATAAAATGGCAATAAGCTATTTTAAAAGTGGACACTGCAAAATTCAACAGTTCCTGGGGAGGTAAGTACAGGTTAGTTTTTGAGGTAAGTAAAGCACTTACAAGTTCAGGCTCCAGGGCATAGGCAGCCCACCGCTGGGGGTTCAAGTCAACCCCAAACACCCAGCACAGGCAACACAGGGTCGGTCAGGTGCAGAGGTCAAAGAGGGGCCCAATAACATAGGCGCCTATGGAGACTAGAGGTGCTCCGGTTCCAGTCTGCTAGCAGGTAAGTACCTGCGTCCTCGGGGAGCAGACCGGGGGGGTTGTAGAGCACTTGGTGGGGGTCCCAAGCAGGCACACAAAATACACCCTCAGTGGCACAGGGGTGCAATGGGCAAACAAGGCATCAGGTTTTGTACAGAAATCAATGGAGGGACCCGGGGGTCACTCTGACGATGCAGGCCGGGCACAGGGGAGATTCTCGGGCCAACCACTGACTGGGCAAGGGTGAGGGCTGCCTGCTGGTCACTGCTGCACCAATGGATGGTTCTTCACGGGCCTGGGGGCTGAGGGTGCAGTGCTTCTTCCAGGCGTCGAGTTTCTTTGATACCGGGCAGTCACAGTCAGGGGGGTCCTCTGCATTCCCTCTGCAGGCGTCGTCGTGGGGGTGCAGAGAGCTCGGCTCAGGGTGGACGCATCGTTGGAGTTGCCTGAGGGTCCTCTCTGCGGCATTGGTTTCTCTGGACACGGTCCAGGGGCTTCGGGTGTAGGGTGGTAGGGACTCACGCTTCCGGAGTGAGGTGAGAGTCCCTTTAAATATGGTTTCTTCTTGTTGCTTTAGACAGGGCCGCTGTCCACAGTAGTTTCTTGGCCCTTTGGAGTTGCAGGGCAGTCCTCTGAGTTGGCAGAGGTCACTGGGCCCGCAGGATACGTCGCTGTTGCAGGTTCTTTGAATCAGGAGACAAGCCGGTAGGGCTGGGGTCAAAGCAGTTGTCGTCTTCCTTCTTCTCTGCGGGGTTTTCAGGTCAGCAGTCCCTCTTCTCATAATGTCATCAGGAATCTGATCTCCTAGGTTCAGGGTCACCTCTAAATACTACATTTAGGGGTGTGTTTAGGGGTGGTGGGCAGTAGCCAATGGCTACTGGCCCTGAGGGTGGTTAAACCCTTCTTGTGCCTCCTCCCTTTGGGGAAGGGGTGCACATCCCTAATCCTATTGGGCTAAATCCTCCAAAGCAAGATGGAGGATTTTCTAAAGAGGGGGGTCATATCAGCTCTGGTCACCTTAGGGGTGGACCTGGCTGAGGGGTGACTCCTCCTTGTTTTTCTCATTATCTTGCTGGACTTGCTGCCAAAAGTGGGGGCTGTGTCAAGGGGGTGGGCATCACCACTTGCTGGAGTGCCCTGGGGCGTTGTAACACTAGACTTGAGCCTCTGAGGCTCACCGCCAAGTGTTACAGTTCCTTCAGGGGGGAGGTGTGAAGCATCTCCACCCAGGACAGGCTTTGCTCCTGGTCACAGAGTGTACAAAGGCACTCACCCCATTTGGACTGAAACTAGTTTAGAAGTGGCAGGCTGGCAGAGACTGGCCAGCCTAGCACTAGCAGTTGGGCTGGCATTCAGGGGGCATCTCTAGAGGTCCTCTGTGTGCATTTCTCAATAAATCCCACACTGGCATCAGTGTGGATTTATTGTGCTGAGATGTTTGATACTAAACTTTCAAGTATTCAGTGTAGCCATTATGGAACTGTGGATTTTGTGTTTAACAAACTCCCAAACCATATACTCTTTATGGCTTCCCTGGACTTACAATGTCTAAGGATTGGCTTAGACACTGTAGGGGCATAGTGCTCATGCAGCTATGCCCTAACCTGTGGTATAGTGCACCCTGTCTTAGGGCTGTAAGGCCTGCTAGAGGGGTGACTTACTATGCCACAGGCAGTAGGTTGTGGGCATGGCACTCTGAGGGGAGTGCCATGTCGACTTAGTATTTTCTCCCCACCAGCACACACAAGCTGTGAGGCAGTGTGCATGTGCTGAGGGAGGGGTCCCCAGGGTGGCATAATACATGCTGCAGGCCCTTAAAGACCTTCCCGGGCCACAGGGCCCTTGGTACCAGGAGTACCTTTTACAAGGGACTTATCTGTGTGCCAGGGCTGTGCCAATTGTGGAGACAAAGGTACAATTTTAGGGAAAGAACACTGGTGCTGGGGCCTGGTTAGCGGGGTCCCAGCACACTTTCAATCAAAGCTGACATCAACAAAAGGCAAAACGTTAGGGGGTAACCATGCCAACAGTGGAATTTTCCTACAAGGATGATAACTTAAAGAGATCAGACAGAGATGCAGAGGCTTAAAATAGAGGACCAAATGGAGAAGTGAGCCATGGAGGAAAGGAAGATGATCTTAGACCATGAGCTCAGAGTGAAGGAGCTGGATCAGAGGACCAGATCCAGCAGTGATGGTGGCAGCAATACCTCTGTGCTCTCAGATACGGTAGTCCACATTCCCAAGAATGTAGGAAGGGAGATGATATCCAGCGGTGGTTTCAAGGATATGAGGTAGCTATTCACATGAATGGGGTCCCTGCGAAGAATTGGGGAGCAGGATAGTGGACCACTTCACAGAGGAGGGGAGGGACACTTTGTTAGCTTTGGGTAAGGGGTACAACCTCACCTACGCTGACATAAATTAGGCCCTTCTCACCAGGTATGGTCTCACTCCTGACAAGTACAGAGATCAGTTTTGAGGGAGTAAGAAAGCTAATTCACAGACCTGGTTAGAATGTGTGGATTCTTTTTGCAGGGCACTGGATGGTTGGGTGAAGGGCAGTAATGTCACAGAGTTTCTGGGGCTATACAACTTAATTGCGTGGGTGCGCTTGTCTAGTCTATGTTTTGCAGAGCTGCGCCAGCACCTGACTGATAGTAAGCTGATTGACCCCAGGAAGCTTGCTATGGAGGTGGACCGCTGGGTGAGTACCAGGGTCCACAAGAAGGTGTATGGGGGAGACTCTCCCAAAGGTGGACAGGGTCCCCAGGAACAGAGTGGAGGGGGAAAAGGGTAAACAAAAGGAGTTCTCCAAAGGGCGCCTATCTAGTACCCAGGGGAAAAATCCCCCCCCACCCCCCAGGAGATAAGAAAAGATGGGCCTCTTCACGAAAGCCTGCAGAGGCGGGACCCCATAAATGTTTTTCTTGTGACCAGGTGGATCACATGAAGGGGGATCCCAAATGTCCCAAGTGGACACAGCCACTTACCGGTGGGCAGACCAAGGGGTTGGCCAGTGTAGTGCTTGGGGAGGAGTTGGTCCCAGGTGGGTGTGGGGAGCCAACCGAGATGACCCTTGTCTCACTAGGAGATGGTGAGATAGTCCAGAGAAACCGAATGCCTGATAACACTAAAAAAATACAGGCAGTGGGTGACCATCAATGGGCAGAGGGTAGAGGCGTTTCAGAGATACTGGAGCCAGTGTGACCATGGTCCGGTGTCACCTGGTGTCTGAGGAGAAGATAGTCCCTGGTGTATTCCACTAAGTAGTTGCAGTGGACAACTCAGAGCACCAGTGTAAGTTCCCTTTGAGTGAGGGGTGGTCTCAGGTTCCTTGAGGGTAGCTGGGAGTCCCACCATGCCTGTTGACTGTCTGCTGGGGAAGGACCTGGAGACTTCCACCTGGAAGGAGGTGGAGTTCAGGTCACACTTGGGAATGTTGGGGTTGCCAGAATGGGCACGTGTGACCACTTGGTCAATGGCAGCCAGTCAAGGGTGATCAGAAGGACCTGGAGCCTGAAACAGTGGCCCAGGTACCTGTCAAGAAAAAGGGCAGGGGGCACGGGAAACCCGCCCCTTAAGTTCCCATGGTCCGGGAGGAGGCGGACCTCCAGGGAGGCACCTCAGCACCTACAGGGGAACAAGTGGCGTAACTGGGAGACCTACCTGAGCTGACCCATTGGCAGCAAGAGGGGGTCCCACCAGGGAAGATTTCTGTGCAGAGAAGAAGGTGTGCCCTACTCTAATAGGTCTTAGGCAGCATGCTGAGGACCAGGCAGCTGGAGCTGAGCTTAAGAATCACCTGATCTATTGGGCGAATGGCCTACTGTATATCAAGTCTAAGACTGCTGAGCCTGGGGCAGCCCATGTGCTGGTGGTACCCCAGCGCTCAGAGCCTTCCTAATAGGTTTGGCCCATGATGAGCCTCTGGCAGGACATTTGGGGCACATCATGCTAGGCTTGTCACCCACTTCTACTGGCCCCAAATGAGAAAACATTACAGATACAGACGCTTTCTGTAGACCTGTCAGACTTGCCAAGCAAGTGGCAACACTGGAGGGAAATGTAAAGCTCCCCTCCAACCCTTTCCTGTTGTGAGCACCCCTTTCGAGCGAGTGGGAATTGACATTGTAGGGCTGCTAACCCCAAGACAGCCCTGGGCCACATGTTAATCCTGGTCTTGGTGGACCATGCAACCCGGTACCCTGAGGCTATCCCTCTGAGCGCAGTGACGGCACCCGTTGTGGCCCGGGCACTGATGGGGATCTTTACCCACGTGGGTTTCCCCAAGGAGGTGGTATCTGACTGGGGTACCAACTTTATGTCCATATACATAAAAGCCATGTGGAAGGAATGTGGGATCAACTACAAGTTCACCACTCCTTACCACCCCCAAAGTAACGGGTTGTTTGAGAGATTCAACCTGACCCTAAAAGGCATCAGACTCCATGAGGCGTAAATGGGACGACCTCTTGCCATGCCTTCTTTTTGCCTACCAGGAAGTACCACAGAAGGGGTTTGGTTTTAACCCCTTTGAGCTGTTGAAGGGGCACCCGGTCAGAGGACCTCTACGTCTGGTGAAAGAGGGCTGGGAGCAAGCTCCTAGGAAGTTACCCCAGGATGTATTTAGCTACATGCTGGCCTTCAGAAACCAGACTGCATACTTCAGGAAGCTCGCTGAAGAGAACGTGGAGGCAAGCCAGGAGGACATGAAGTGCTGGTATGACCAGAATACCACTCTGGTTGAGTTTCAGCGTGGCCAGAAAGTGTTTGCCATGGCTCCAGTAGAGCCTTGTGCTCTACAAGACCAGTGGACAGGGCCATGTGGGGTGACGGAGCGCAATAGTGATGTCACATACTTAGTGGACTTTCAGACTCCAAGGAACCCCTTGAGGGTCCTACATGTAAACCACCTCAAACCCCACTTTCAGAGGTCTGGGTTAACCATGCATCTTGCTACAGATGATGGGGTGGAAGAGGAGAGTGAACCTCTCCCTGACCTCCTGTCTATCAGGGAGCAGGATGGGTCAGTAGAAGCTGTGGTCCTCTCCACTTCTCTGACTCTAGAGCAGCAGAGTGACTGTCGCCAGTTACTGGGACCATTTTCAACTCTGTTCTCACTTGCTCCAGGTGTCACCCATCTATGCACACATGATGTGGACACTGGGGACAGCCTGCCTGTGTAACACAAGGTTTACAGGCTAGCTGACAGAGTGAAGGCCAGCATCAAGGATGAGGTATCCAAGATGTTAACTTTATGGGGTGATTGAGCACTCCAGCAGCCCTTGGTCCAGCCCAGTGGTTTTGGTGCCTAAGGCTGCTGCACCTGATGCTGCACCAGAACTTCGGTTCTGTGTGGACTACCGTGGACTCCATGCCATCACCAAGACTGATGCCCACCCCATCCCCAGAGCTGATGAGCTCATTGATCTGTTAGGAACTGCAAAGTTCCTCAGCACACTTGATTTAACATCTAGGTACTGGCAGAATGCCTTAACTGATGGGGCCAAAGAGAGGTCGGCCTTCTCAATGCCAGAGGGGCACTTCCAGTTCCAGGTCAGGCCCTTCGGGTTGAAGAACGCCCCTACCACCTTCTAGAGGTTGGTCAATCAGGTCCTGGCTGGGCTTGAGAACTTCAGCGCCGCCTACCTTGACGACATTGCTATTTTCACCTCCAGTTGGGAGGACCACTTGCACCACCTCTGGGAAGTGTTGAAGGCACTTCAAGCTGCAGGCTTCACTATCTAGGCCACTAGGTGCCAGAAAGGACAGGGGTCAGTGGTGTTCTTGGTAGGATGCAGCTGGGTGAATCCCAAGATTGAAGCCATTGGGGCATGGGCACTCCAAGACCCAGACAGAGGTGAGAGCCTTCTTAGGCCTCGCCAGATACTACAGGAGATTTGTCAAGGGGTATGGCACCATTGTTGCCCCCTAGAAAGAGCTGACTTCTAAGAAGCAGCCTAGACAGATGATCTGGACTGAGGCATGCCAGGCTGCGTTTGACACCCTGAAGGAGGCCATGTGCATGGTGCCCGTACTGCTGGCCCCTGACTTCTCCAAGTAGTTTGTGGTACAGACAGATGCTTCAGAGCATGGTGTGGGAGCTGAACGAAGAGGGCCTAGACCAGCCTGTAGTCTTCCTTAGCTGGAGAATACTCCCCAGGGAACAGAGGTGGAATGCAATTGATAGGGAAACTTTTGCTGTGGTCTGGGCGCTGAAGAAGCTAAGACCCTACTTGTTTGGGTCTCACTTCTGGGTTCAGACCAACCAAAGGCCCCTCAGATTATTAATGCAGATGAGGGGTGAGAACCTAAAACTGTTGAGGTGGTCCATTTCCCTATGGGGAAGGACTTTATGGTGGAACACCGTCCTGGCACAGAATACACCAACACTGATGGTCTGTCCAGGTTCTTCTGCCTTAGTGAGAAGAACTCCCAAAGGGGTTGGGTAGTTCCCCCTACTCCAGCTGGAGGGGACATGTGTTAGACCTGGCATCTTTTGGCATATTTCCCCGGTCTTTTTGTGTGCCTTCTGACCTCACATGCTGGCATGGTGGACTCTGTTTTTGCTGGTTTATTGTCTCTGTGCACTTTACCACTGCAGATCAGTGCTAAAGTGCAAGTGCTCCCTATGTAAATTGTATAGGTGACTGGTTTATCCATGATTGGCATATCTGATCTACTGAAGTCCCTAGTAAAGTGCACTATGTGTGCTCAGGACCTATAAATCAAATGCTACTAATGGACCTGCAGCACTGCTTGTACCACCTACACGAGTAGCCCTTTTAAACATGTCTCACACCTGCCCCTGCAGTGTCTGTGTGTGCAGTCGTGCACTGCCAATTTGACCTGGCAAGTGTACCCACTTGCCAGGCCCAAACTTTCCCTTTTTATACTTGTAAGGCACCCTTAAGGTAGGCCCTAGGTATCCAGAAGGGCAGGGTGCAGTGTATGTTAAAGGTGGGACATGGACTGATGTGTTTTTACATGTCCTCACAGTGACATACTGTCAAATTCGTTTTTCACTGTTTCAAGGCCTATCTCTCTCATAGGTTAACATGGGGGCTGCCTTTAAATATCCATAAAGTGCAGTTTCCCTTTGAGAGCAGATAGAAATATGGAGTTTGAGGGTCTCTGAACTCACAATTTTAAAATACATCTTTTAGTGAAGTTGTTTTTTTAGACAGTGACACAAAGGGAGCTGGGGTATAGCCAGCATATCCTGATAGGCCATCTGGGCTAGAGTGAAGGGAGGAGTGGTCACTTACACCTGAAAGGGCTGTGCCTGCCTTCACACAATGTAGTCTTAGTCTCCAAACCCCTGGTCAGGCCTGGGCAAGGCAGGATCTTGTCAACAACAGAGACTTTCCTTTGATGTTTGCCTACTTCAAAGGCAGAAAGGGGTATAAGTAGTGGACCCAAAACCCCAGCCTTTAGATCACCTCAAGAACACTTCTGGATCAAAAAGAACCTCTTCCAAGGAGAAGCGCTGAAGAGCTGGAGGAGAAGTACCGTCCCTTTGCTGTGTGTGCTTTACTAGGTTGGCCTGCAGTTGCTGCTTCTGCCCTAAAGAGGGCAAAGACTGGACTTTGCTGTGTATCCTGCTTGTGAGGGTTCTCCAACGGCTTGGAGTAGAGCTTGCTTCCTGTTAGAAGTCTCAGGGATATCAAAGACTTCAGCTTCATCTGCCTACAGCACTGGGAACTGTGTGTTTCGTGCAGCAACAGAAGAAACACCACTGCGACGCTGTCAATGACGCCACCTCCTGCACCGTGACCGGATGATGCCACCCCAAGCCATGTCCCACGTCGCACTGCAACCCTGGTCTTACTGCAACCTGACGCTGTCACAGAGCTGCTGCTTGCACTGTGACCTGTGGGCTCCGCACTCTGCATCGCTTTGCTCACACTGGAGCCTTGGTATACCAGACGACAACGCTCACGCTGCTGCCTGCACCGTGGCCTGTGTACACTGCTCGTAAGGTACATGAAGCACCGTCCAATCCTGCACCGCAGCCCTGGTCCACCAACGCTAGCACCATCAACTCTAGTGTCATCAACAGATGCCACTGTCTGCACCGCGATCCCGGGGCACCACACGGAGCCCACCCCGCGCCGCACCGCCGCCTTGGGCCTACCGACGACAGCGCTTCCGCAACAACGATGCCACTGCCTGCACCATGACCTAGAGACACCGCACGTCACACTGCCTTGCTTCACACCACAGCCCTGGTCTCACCGACGACGCAGGATGCCATCACTGAGCTGCTGCCTGCACTGTGACTTGTGGGCACCGCACGTCACATCGTCCGGCTTCACACCACAGCCCCGATGCCATCCACGCCAGAACTCCTGACTTTGTCATCAGCCTGGAGTTCGATCTGCAATGCGTGTGACTTCAAGGGTCTGACGACCCCCGCATTGACCTCCAGAACCTACGCCTGCGATGCCAGCGATGCAGCTCTCCCGATCTCATTGCGAGGATCACGACGCCCTGCATTTCCAAGGTACTGTTTACAGGCCTTCCCGACACAGCTGGCCCACGACACTGCAGCCGGCCTGTGTGTTGGATTTGTTGTTCATGATGCAGTGATAGCCCCAGACAGAGCTATCAACTTCAAGGAACTGTATTCTTAAGTAATTCTTGCAAAATTCATATCTTTATTACTGTATGTAGGATTTTTCTCGTTTTACACAGATAAATATTGGCTATTTTTCTAAAATAGGTGTGGTGTCCTTTTGTAGTGTTTTCACTGTATTACTGTGTGTTATGTGCAAATGCTTTACACATTGCTTGTGAGATAAGCAGGGGTTATCCGAGCTGGGTATGTCCTTTATCCTGGCTTAAGTGAGGGTACCCTACTTGGACAGGGTGCAACCTACTGCCAACTAGAGACCCCATTTCTAACAAGGTGAAGGGCAGGAGAGGGAGGGAGAGAGAGAGAGAGCATGAATTTCAGCAGAGAGAGAGAGAGAAAGAAAGAGCATGAGGGTACTTTGGGGACATTCTAATATGGAATTTGCCCCATGGGGTCAGTAGGGTTATACTCTCATTGAGAATGGATTTGCTTCCTCTCCCTATTGTAACTGGAGTCTGGGTTAAAGTGCTGAAAGAGTTTTGTGAGCTGCATATTCAAGATCTCAATCGTGTACTTTTTGTTTGTCCTGTGTTACTGAATGCATGTCCTCACTTTTTAAGCCCTCTGTTTCTAAAACATGACATAAGTTTGTACGATCTCCACCTGCTGAAACATTAAGTAATAAGATCCATCAACTCTTTAAATGTTTTTTGAACATTTATTAGTTACCTTGGGTGCATTGTGTATATAATGCCATTTTTTTTTTTTAAGGCAGGTGGGTTGTTGGTTTGGCAGGGATGTCCCATTGCGTAACCATGTGACCCTATATCTGTAATATTTGACGATCATATATTGCACTTTGTGTGCCTTACCTTGCTATGGCCAGTGTAGTTTACTGAATAATTTGGATGTTTTGTAGTATTTCTGTATTTACCTTTATTGACCTGAGTTGTATAATGCCATTGTCTTCAGCCTGGCTGGTGGCAGACAGTTTAGAATGGGTACGTTTTGAGGCTTTCATGCGTTTTTAACCTTTTGTGATATTTTGCTTGAATTTGCGTTGTGGGCAGTACTGTATATTAAATAACAAGTCTCTTTAATCTTCAGGCCCCTGTTTTTCGAATGTTACTTAACTTGTTCCCTATGTTAACTTTAGATTTTAATATATATTTTTAGTATATTTCCTACTGTACTATGCACAATGTCACTTTTTTAGGTCTTCATTGTTTCTTGAAAAATGTGTTTTTTAGCATGATCTATCATCTTGTTAATTCATTTTAACCCTTTTTACTTAAACCACAATTTATGTAAAAGCTGAAGGCGTTTTTTGACTTCAGTTTTCTCTTTCATTCTGTTATATTTAATATGTTGACCTCCATTTGAGTTCCCTATCATGACAAAATACTTGACCTAACTTGAGAAAGAGCATGAACTCCAGGAGAGAGAATGAAGTCCAGGAGAGATAGAGAAGAGAGGGAAAAGAAAGAGACAGCATGAATTCCTTGAGAGAAAGAACATGGATTCAAGGAGAGAATGAGGGAGAGTGGGGAGAGAGAGAAGGAGCATGACTTCCAAGAGAGAAGGAGAGGGAGGGAGCATGACTTCCAGGCAGAAGAAAGAGAGAGTGAAGAGGGCGAGAGAGAAACAGCATCAAACTCCAAGAGAGAGAGGAGCGAGAGAAACAGACAAAGAGAGAAAGTGAGAAAGAGAAAAAGGGAGAGAAAGTGAGAGAAGAAAGAAGAGCTTGAGGAATGAGAGAAGGAGAGGAGCGAGAAGAGACGGAGATAAGAGAAGAGAAAAAGGGAAGAGGAGTGAGAGAACAGTGAGAGGATAGAGAGGGGAAAGCAAGGGGAGAGAGGACAGTATGAGAGAGAGGAGAGCGAGAGGGAAGAGAGTGACAGGAGTGAGAGGAGAGCAAGAAAAGAAGAGAGAAGATGGAGAGACAAGAGAGGAGAGCGCGAGAAGAAGAAAGAGGAGAAGAGTGCGCAAGAGAAGAGAGCGCGCGCGAGACAGTGCGCAGGAGCGAGAGGGAGAGTGCGCAAGAGAAGAGAGCGCGCGCGAGACAGTGCGCAGGAGCGAGAGGGAGAGTGCGCAAGAGAAGAGAGCGCGCGCGAGACAGGGCGCAGGAGCGAGAGGGAGAGTGCGCAAGAGAAGAGAGCGCGCGCGAGACAGTGCGCAGGAGCGAGAGGGAGAGTGCGCGGGAGAGAGAGAGAGCGCGCGCGCGAGAGCACTCGAGAGATAGAGATAGAGATAGAGAGGGAGGGAGGGAGGGAGAGAGAGAGAGAGAGCGCGTGGGAGAGTGCACGCGAGAGACGGAGAGCGCGCGAGAGAGAGGGAGAGCGAGAGAGCACGCGAGAGAGCGAGACAGCGAGAGAGAGAGTGCGGGAGCGTGCGAGAGAGAGGAGGGAAGAGAGAGAGGAGAGAAAGGTGAGAAGAGAGAAAGAGGAGAGAAAGAGGAGAGACGGAGGGGAGAAAGAGGGGAGAGGGAGAGAGAAAGAGAAGAGAGAGAAAGAAGAGAGAGAAAGAGAAGAGAGAGGAAGAGAGAGAGAGAAGAGAGAGAAAGAGAAGAGAGAGAAAAGTGAGAGAAGAGAGCGAGAGAGCAAAGAGAAGAAGAGGGGTGAGAGGGTGAGAGAGAGCAGGCAAGAGAAGGTGAGAGAGATAGAGGGAGAGAGAGAGGGGGGAAAGAGAGAAAGCGGGAAGAGAGAGAGAGAGAGAGGGAAGAGGGAGAGAGGGAGCGCGAGAGAGAGGGAGCGCACACGAGAGGGAGGGGAAGCGCGCGAGAGAGAGAGTGCGAGCGTGAGAGAGGAAGAGAGAAAGAAAGAGGAAAGAAGAGGGAGAGAGAAGAGAAAGGGAGGAGAGAAGAGAGAGGAGAGAAAGGAGAGGAAGAGAAAGGGAGGAGAGAAAGAAGAGAAGAGAAAGGGAGGAGAGAAAGAGAAGAGAAGAGAAAGGGAGGAGAGAAAAAGGAAGAGAAGAGAAAGGGAGGAGAGAAAAAGGAAGAGAAGAGAAAGGGAGGAGAGAAGAGAAAGAGGAGAGAAAAGAGAAGAGAAAGAGAGGAGAGAAGAGAAAAGAGAAAGAGAGGAGAGAAGAAAGAGGAGAGAAAGGAGAGGAAGAGAAGAGAAAGAGAGGAGAGAAGAAAGAGGAGAGAAAGGAGAGAAAGAGGAGAGAAAGAGGAACAGAAGAGAAAGAAGAGAGGAGAGAAGAGAGAAAGGAGAGAGAGAGAAGAAAGAGAAGAGGAAGATAGAAAGAGAAGAGATAGAGAGAGAGGATAGAGAAAGAAGAGAGAGGGAGAAAGAAAGAGAAAGAAGAGGGAGGAGAGAAAGAGAAGAGAGGAAAGAGAGAAGAGAGAGAAGAGAAAGAGAGAAGCGAAAGAAGAGAGGGGAAGAGAAGAGAAAAAAGAAGAGAGAAGACAGAAGAAAGAGGAAGAGAGAGAGAAGACAAAGAGAGAAAGAAAGTGAGAGGCGAGAGAAGAGCGAGCAAGAGGAGAGAGAGAGAGCGCAAGAGAGGAGAGAGGAAAGAGGGCAAGAGAGCAAAGAGAGGAGAAGCGAGAGAGGGTGAGTGAGAGAGAGCGGGCGAGAGAGGGTGAGAGCAAGAGATAGAGAGGGCGAGAGAGGGCGAGAGAGCAAGAGATCGGGCGAGAGAGATAGGAGTGAAAGAGGAGAGAGAGAGAGAAGAGAGAGAGAAAGAGAAGAGAGAGAAAGAGGAGAGAGAGGAGAGAGAAAGAGGAGAGAGAGGAGAGAGAGAGAAAGAGGAGAGAGAGAGAAAGAGGAGAGAGAGAGGAGAGAGAAAGAGGAGAGAGAGAGGAGAGAGAAAGAGGAGAGAGAGAGGAGAGAGAGGAGAGAGAGAAAGGAGAGAGAGAGAGAGGAGAGAGAGAGAAAGGAGAGAGAGAGAAGAGAGAGAAAGGAGAGAGAGAGAAGAGAGAGAAAGGAGAGAGAGAGAAGAGAGAGAAAGGAGAGAGAGAGAAGAGAGAGAAAGAGGAGAGAGAGGAGAGAGAGAAGAGAGAGGAGAGAGAGAAGAGAGAGGAGAGAGAGAAGAGAGAGAGGAGAGAGAAGAGAGAAAGAGGAGAGAGAAAGAGGAGAGAGAAAGAGGAGAGAGAAAGAAGAGAGAAAGGAGAGAAAGAGGAAGAGAAAGAAGAGAGAAGGGAGAGAGAAGTAAGAGAGCGAAGAGAGCGAGAGAGGGCGAGAGAGCAAAGAGAAGAAGAGGGGTGAGAGTGAGAGAGGGTGAGAGAGAGCGGGCAAGAGAAGGTGTGAGAGAGGGAGCGAGAGAGGGAAAGACAGAGAGAGCAAGAGAGAGGGCGAGAGAGCGGGGAAAGAGAGAAAGCGGGAAGAGAGAGAAAGAGGAAAGAGAGGAGAGAGTGAGAGAGAAGAGAGAAGGAAGAGAAGAAAGACAGAAGAGAGAGAAAAGAGAAGAGATGGAGAAGAGAGAGAGAAAGAAGAGAGAAAAGAGGAGAGAGAAGGGAGAAGAGCGAAAGAGGAGAGCGAAGAGAGAAGAGAGAGGAGAGAGAAGAGTGAGAAAGATAGAGAGCGAGAAGAGAGAAGAGAGCGAGAGAGAGAAAGAGAGAAAGAGAATGAGAGCGAGAAAGAGAGAAAGGAGAGAGAAAGAGGAAGAAAGGAGAGCGAGAGAAAGAGGAGAAGAGAGAGAAAGAGAGAAGAGAGGGAGAGAGAAGAGAGAGGAGAGGGAGAAAGAGAGGGAGAAACAGAAAGAAAGAGAGCGAAAGAAAGAGAGAGAGACAGAAAGAAAGAAAGAGAGAAAGAGGAAGAGAGGGAAAGAGGAAGAGAGGGGAAGAGAGAGCGAGAGCGAAAGAGAAGAGAGAGAGGGGAAGAGAGCGAGAGCAAAAGAGAAGAGGAAGAGAGAGAAAGAGAAAGAGGAAGAGAGAGAGAAAGAGGAAGAGAGAAAGCAAGAAAGAGGTAGAGAGAGAGAAAGAGAGGAAGAGAGAGGAAGAGAGCGAGAGGAGAGGAAGAGAGAGCGAGAGAAAGAAAGAGAAGAGAGAGGGAGAGAGAAAGAGGGAGAGAGACAAAGAGAAAAAGAAAGAGAAAGAGAGAGAGAGTAAGAGAAAGAAAGGAAGAGAAAGAGAAATAAAGAGGGAGAGAGAAGAGAGAGAAAGAAAGAGAGAAAGAAAGAAAGAGAGGAGAGAAAGAAAGAGAAGAGAGAGGCGAGAGAAAGAGATAGAAAGAAAGAGATGAGAAAGAGGGGGAGAGAAAAAGAGAAGAGAGAGCGAGACAGAGCAAGAGAAAGAAAGAGAAAGAGAAAGAAAGATAGAGAGGGAGAAAGAGAGGGAAAGAAAGAGAAAGAGGGAAAGAGAGAGGCGAGAGAGAGAGAAGGGAGGAGAGAGAGAAGAGGAGAGAGAAAGAAAGAAGAGTGGGAGAAAGAGCGAGAGAGAGCAAAAGAGAGAAAGGGAGAAAGAGAGCGAGAGAGCAAAAGAGAGAGAAAGATAGCGAAAGAAAGAAGGAAGAGACAAGAGTGTGAGAAGAGAGAGGGAAAGAGAAAGAGAGAGGGGAGAGAAGAGAGAGAGAAAGGTAAAGGGAGAGAGAAAGAGGGAGAGAAAGAGGGAGAGAGAGAGATGGAAAGAAGACAGAGAGGAGAGCGGGAAGAGAGAGCGAGAAGAGAGAGAAGAGAGCGAGAAAAGAGAGTGAGTGAAGAGAGAGAAGAGAGAGGGCTAGAAGAGTGAGGAGAGAGACAAGAGAGAAGAGAGAGAGCTAGAGAGAAGAGAGAGTGAGAAAGAGAAAGGGAGAGACAGAGAGAAACAGAAACAAAGAGAAAGAGAGAAAGAAGGAGAGAGACAGAAGAGTGAGAGAGGGAGGCGAGAGAAAGGAGAGAGAGCGAGGGAGGCGAGGAGAGAGAGGAAAGAGTGTGGAGAGAGAATAGAGCAGAGAGAGAGGAGAGAGAGGAGAGAGCAGAGACAGCAGAGAGAGCAGAGAAAGAGAGGAAGAAATAGAAAGAGAGAAAGGGAGAGACAGAGGGCGAAAGGGAGAGACAGAGAGAGAAAGAGGAGAGAGAATAGGAAGAGAGCGAAAAGAGAGAAGATATAGATCGCAGAGAGAAGAGAGAGCGAGGAGATAAGAGGAGAGAGCAAGAAGAGAGAGGAGAGAGCGAGGGGAGAGAAGAAAGAGAATAGAGAGCGAGAAGAGAGAGAGTGTAGGGAGAGAGAAGTGCGAGAAGAGAGCAAGAAGAGAGAGAAGATAGATAGAGAGAAAAGAGATAGATAGAGGGAAGAGAGATCGAGAAGAGAGAGAAAAGAGAAGAGAGAGAGGAGAAAGAGAAAAGAGAGAGAAAGAGAAAAGAGAGAGAAAGAGAAAAGAGAGAGGAAGAAAGAGAAGAGAGAAAGAAAGAGAGAAGAGAGAAAGAAAGAGAGAAGAGAGGAAGAAAGAGAAGAGAGAAGAGAGAAAGAAAGAGAGAAGAGAGAAAGAAAGAGAGAAGAGAGAAAGAGAAGAGAGAAAGAAAGAAGAGAGAAAGATAGAAAGAGAAGAGAGAAAGATAGAAAGAGGAGAGAGAAAGATAGAAAGAGAAAGATAGAAGAGAGAAAGGAAGAGAGAAGAGAGAAAGAAAGAGAGAGGAGAGATAGAAAGAGAGACATAGAGAGAAAGAGAGAAAGAAAGAGAAAGAGATAAAAAGAGAGAGAGAAGAGAGAGAGAAGAGAGAGAAGAGAGAGAGAGAAGAGAAAGAGACAAGAGAGAGAAAGAGAAAGAAGAGAGGGAGAAAGAAGAGAGGGAGAAAGGGAGGAAGAGGGAGAAAGAGCGAGAGCAAAAGAGAGAGAGAGAGCGAAAGAGAAAGAGAGAAGAGAGAGAAGGAAGAGACGAGTGCGAGAAGAGAGGGAAAGAGAGAGGGAGAGAGAAGAGAGTGTGAGAAGAGAGAGAATGGGAAAGAGAAAGGAAGAGAGAAAGAGAGAAAGATAAGAGAGAGATAAAAAGAGGGAGAGAGGAGAGAGAGAGAGAGAGAGAAAGAGAGATAGAGAAAGAGGGAGAAAGAGCAAGAGAGGGAGCGAGAGCAAAAGAGAGCGAAAGAGAGTGAGAGAGAGAAAGAAAGAGAAGAAAGAAAGAAAGGAGAGAAAGAGGAAGAAAGAGGGAGAGAGAGGGGGGAGAGAAACAAAGAGGAGAGAAACAGAGAAGGAGAAAGAGGAGAAAGAAGAGAAAGAGAGAGAAAGAGAAATAAAGAGCGAGAGAGAGAAAAGAGAGAAAGAGAGAAAGAAAGAGAGGGGAGAGAAAGAAAGACGAGAGAGGAAGAGAGGAGAGAGAGAAGAAACAGATGAGAGAAAGAGGAGAGAGAAAGAGGGAGAAAGAAAGGGAGAAAGAAAGAGAAAGGAAGAGAGAAAGAAAGAGTGAGACAGAGCAAGAGAAGGAAAGAGAATGAAAGAGAGAGAGAAAGAGAGGGGAAGAGAGAGAGAAAGAGAAAGAGAGAGAGAAAGAAAGAGAAAAAGAGAGAAGAGAGGGAGAGAGAAAGAGAGAGAAGAGAGAGAAAGAGGGAGAAAGGGAGAGAAGAGGAGAGAGAAAGAAAGAGAAGAGTGGGAGAAAGAGAGAGAGAGAGCAAAAGAGAGAGAAAGGGAGAAAGAAGAGAGGGAAAGAGGAGAGAAAGAAGAGAGGAGGAGAGGGAGAGAAGTGAGAGAAGAGAGCGAAGAGAGCAAAGAGAGCGAGAGAGGGCGAGAGAGCAAAGAGAAGAAGAGGAGTGAGGTGAGTGAAAGAGAGCGGGCAAGGGAAGGTGAGTGAGAGGGAGCGAGAGAGGGAGAGAGACAGAGAGAGCAAGAGATAGAGGGCGAGAGAGCGAGGGCGACAGAGTGGGGAAAGAGAGAAAGCGGTAAGAGAGAAGAGAGAAAGAGAGGAAAGAGAGAGGAAAGATAGGGAAGAAAGTAAGAGAGAGAGAAGGAAGAGAAGAAAAACAGAAGAGAGAGAAAAGAGAAGAGAGAAAGAAGAGAGAGAGAAAAAAGAGGAGAGAGAGAGAAAAAAGAGGAGAGAGAGAGAAGGGAGAAGAGCGAGAGAAGGGAGAGAGAAGAGAGAGAAGAGTGAGAAAGAGCGAGAAGAGAGAGAAGAGGGCGAGAAAAGAGAGAAAGGAGAGAGAGCGAGGGAGGAGAGAGAGAGGAAAGAACGTGGAGAGAGAGAGGAGAGAGAAGTGCGAGAGGGAGAGAAGCGAGAGGAGTGAGAGAGAGCGAGGACAGAAGAGGAGAGAGCGAGCAGAGAGGAGAGAGCGAGCAGAGAGCACGAAGAAAGAGAGGAAGAGAGCGAGCACGAAGAAAGAGAGGAGAGAGCGAGGGGAGAGAAGAAAGAGAATAGAGAGAAGAGAGAAGAAAAAAGAGAGTGAGAAGAGGGAAGAGAGAGAGCGAGAAGAGAGATAGAGAGATAGAGGGAAGAGAGAGAGAGAAAAGAAATAGAGGGAAGACAGAGAGAAGAGAGAAAAGAAATAGAGAGGAGAGAGAGAGAAGAGAGAGAAAGAGAGAGAAGAGAGAGAAAGAGAGAGAAGAGAGAGAAAGGAGAGAGAGAGAAAGGAGAGAGAAGACAGAAAGAGAGAGAGAGAGAAGAAGAGAGAGAGAGAGAAAGAGAGAGAGAAAGAAGAGAGA